>NC_056741.1:999994419-1000079419 GCF_019279795.1 Protopterus annectens
CATGTTACGCATGAGAGCCTAATTATGTACATGTTCGGCTTATTTCTTTTATAAATAGGCCGGTTTAGTAATTGATGTTGCCGTAGCAGGCAGATCACAGAAATGATTCCATGTGTGGGAAAGTCCTCACATTTGATTATTTTCAGCACAGCACTGCCTTCGGACATTGTACACACATCTGTGTTTTAGCAGTTTTGTCCCGTCCCTCTTCTGCACAACCTATTATTCTATCTACTGTTAAGGTTTGTAAGGGCACATGTATGTTATTTATGTCTGCAAATAGAATTAATGTGTTACAGAGAATGTACTTCTACATATTGATGTTGGCATGTGTGTATGCATATATACCTATAACGAACTCGCTGACCTCCACGGGGAGGTCCAATTACAACCAGCCCATCCAACCCTGACACGCCTGCCTCCATAATTTCATACTCATAGTTCCTCCACCCCACCCGTGTTCAAAATACACGCATACCATCCATTGTCCACTTGTTATCACAGCCATGACACACGCCCACACATTGCCCTCTCCAGAGCATTAGAGGCACTACACGTATGTTGTCCCAACCCATGTATTCGCAGGTTCTCCCACTATTTAGTCCTTGAGCATACCTGCCCTTGCTTGTGTAATGGTCGGAAGGCCAAATGCTCTATCAATTTTGGGTAGTCCCACCAGGGACTACCCTCTGTTTGTAAAGTAGACTTAGCAAATCAACAATGTTACTCCCACTGGTAATATCCTGCCTGTGGTGTGAGTAGCAGTGCTTTGCTGATTCCTGCCCAGCTGGATATGACATATGCTAACAGCGCTATATAATACTGGGGTTGCTGTTGATTCCCTTCTCATTCCTTTTGTATGCTTTATTGTTACGTCGTTCTTTCTTTTATATATATATATATATATATATATATATATATATATATATATATATATATATGTATGTATATGTGTGTATATATATATATATATATATATATATATATATATATATATATATATATATATATATATGTATATATATTATATATATGTATATACTTATATATATTTCCTATGCTGGGCACTGCTTAGACCCGCACAAGTGCACTCAGACTTGCTTACTGGTACTTATATGTGTTTACTGCTGCTTATTTGTGCTTACACCTGCTTACTAGTACCTTATTCAGTGTGACAGTGCCACTTTGCTTGAATTATATTTAAGTTAAATATCTCATGCAATACTCTTATGTTGGTTTTACAGCAAAATGACATTCATTCCACATGGAAAATAATATGTGCTATTGTTGGGCTCGAACCGTGAATCACTGTTTGATTGGCGGATGCTCTAAACACTACACTATTGACACTTACGTTGATTCCGCATGTTTTTCTCTATTTGAATGAATATGATGTGTAAGCTATGCTCGGTGGAGGGCAGCGATGCGCAGACACACTGCGCTTTGCTTACACCTTCGATATTGCTGCAATTCGAATGTATAATAGGGACACGGGGACAGGGAATCTAATTGTGACAGTTCTAGGGACAGGGCTCTACATTCCACTACGTGCTTGTGTGTTTACTACTTAGATTTTATTTCACTGTTCGTGGACATTCTTGTATGTTTAGCATACATTTCAGTATCCACGAACACTGACTTACTGACTTACTATTAGGGGTGGGCTCTACTAGTAGGCATAGTAGGTTTTGCAAGTATCAGGGCATGTTTACGCCTCCATAGAGCACTTGTACATGCCCCCTGCACTCGCACACATTTCCTGCGCACGTCAAGGGTGTGGCGGCATGCCCTCATACATATTTATATGGTGCTGCTGCATCATCTGTAGTGAGGACGCTTGGCGCAAGGTTAAAAGCGTCCTTGTGCCAAGCTTTTTGAATCCCAGGGCATATCAGAGTGCTGGGTTGCCTACATGAGCCATATACAGTTGCAGATGGTATATTTGCAGTCTACAGCTGTTACAGTTTCATACTTGCCTGCAGCAGTGTAACTTCGTGCCCACTGAGTGGCATACAGCTACAGTTATCCCACTCCACAAGGGAGGATCCACCTGATGAGCATGATCTGCAAGGGCATGGAATGCATTATCAGGGAACTTATAAACAAAGACATTGGCAACCTTCAAACACTGGACCTCACCCAGTTTGGGTTCATGAAGGGGCGATCTTGTCTCATGAACCTGATTGACTTCTTCGAATCAGTCTCCAGAGCTGGTGACGAGGGTAGGGTGGTCCACACAGCCTATCTGGACCTTGCCAAGGCCTTTGACACCATCCCCCACCCTGGAATTATAGATAAACATACTAAGCTGGGCATAAATCCCTATGTCACTCGATGGATTGCCAACTGGCTTACTGACAGAACCCAGACTGTAAACGTAGCCAACTCCAGACAAGTGACAAGTGGAGTACCTCAGGGTTCAGTCCTGGGATCACTCTTGTTTGGCATCTACCTCTCTGAAGTACAGGCCAAACTAAGGGATTCTGGCTAACAGAGTTTACAGATGACTGCAAACTGGGAGCCATTACTGAATCTCCACATGATGTGGATATTCTCCAAAAGGGCCTTAAAGAAACAGATGCTTGGTGCCAGAGCCATGAGCTCAAGCTTAATGCCAAGAAATATATAGTTATCCCCTTTGGGAAAAAACATATACCCGTGAATTACCACATAGGTGGCAGCACACTAAACAGCGTAATTGTGGTAAGAGACTTAGGGACACAGGTGGACAGTGGTCTCACCTTCGATAACCACATCACCACAACAGTCAGGAAATACATCTATGTGGCACACCTCATCACTAAGGGCTTTTTATCCAGAAAGAAAGGAGGTCATTGTCCTACTATACTCATCCCTCATTAGACCCATTATAGAGTACAACACCCCATCTGGTATGTACCACACAAGACATCTGCAACAGCTGGAAAGGCCACAGAAATACCTCACTAAAAGAATCACAGGCCTAAAGCAGATGCCCTATGCTGACCATCTAAAAAAACTCCAGCTATACTCTGTGGCATATCGTCTACTCACAGGTGATCTCTACTTAACATACAAGGCCATGTCAAACCCTGAGCTTTTGGACATGCTCCATTTAAAGAAATCCCAGTCCCTCAGAGCCACACACTCCAGGGATCTAAACCTTGTCATCACAATGAGCAAAACATGCTGGAGGGATAGGTTCCTGACCCAGAGACTCCCCATACTCTGGAATAGACTGCCCATACATGTCAAGCAGAGCACCTCCTTGGCCCTCTTCAAAAGGAACCTTGATGATTAGATGGGAGATAGGAAATTCACCCCGGGATCACGTCAGTCACCCTGCTAGACAGGGACCCTGGGAAGTAAATATTGTGGGAAGAAATATCCAGGGAATTGTTTGGCTAGGCTTGTATAGGCCATAGGACCAATAGCCTAGTGCCAGCCTATGAACCTATAAGTTCAGCAATGCATATAGCTGAAATGCAGTAGTTAACACAAGACAGTCCTGAGATAAACACACTATTATATTTTATCCATTACTATTCTAGGTTCAGATCTTAGTGCAGAACAAATATCATAATGCCATATCTTGTAGTACAGCTCCACATCTACATTTTAGCAAAACAGTTCTTTACCAGCTAACCTTCAGTCACTTCATGGTATTATTCCCCTGTTTACTTCACAGCACTTGTATTATTTGACTTCTTGACCAACAGCTCAAAATACACACATTTTTCACAACACAGCTTTATTAGGGATGACATGAAACAGTGATTGGTATACATCTAACAGTCTTGATTGATGAACACTTTAGATAATGCAGGTGTTGCAAGACAGCTGTTATTCCACAATTTATGCAGTAGTAACTTTATTTCCTTATCAATTATGAATGCAGTTGAACTTTATTTAATTAACATTGTAAATGCAGTTGAACTTTATTTCCATAAAATTATGAATACAGTTGAATTTATTTCATTAACATTATGAATGCAGTTTTAATGTATTACCTTAACATTATTAATACAGTATAAACTTTTATTTCTTTAACATTATTGATGCAGTAGTAACTTTATTTCCTTATAATTATCAGCTTTCATGCTTTCATCTATATTGAACTATACCTGGAATTACTCATTTATATCAGTCCAGGTCTATGACCACATTCATTGCAGTACACTCAAAACAGAATATACTGACTGGCAGTTACTACTGTACTCTTTCTTATTTATATTACTATAGATTGCAAGATATATATACACTCACACTCACAGTGCAACCTGGCCAGGCACCCTGCATAAGCCTCTAGGTTGCAAGCTCTCTCCTCTGCAGCTGTGGGGAGAGAAAAATACCATTATGCATACCTATCTATCACACATGCAGATTAGTTATTGGTTAAACAATGCTAACACTACTTACAAACTGGTGGGACATTCCCATCTTTAGCATCTTGGATCCAAGTGGCAAAGAGATCCCCTTTCTATGCTTCAAATTGTCAAAATGGTGATGCACCTGCACCTGTGCAGAGAATTCCAGTTGCACTTGTAAGGTCACATGCCAGCCGGTCCCAGGCCTCCGATTTATATTCTGACCCCTGGTACTGGCCCTGCAGCAGTCAGATGTCATGGTCTTTTACAAGGACTCTAACCATGACCTTAGACTCCTGAATGCCACACCTTTCTATGCGGAAGTGTGCATCATCTCCATCTCCTGCCATAGTCTTTGCCAAGATCAAACTTCAACAGATTCTGGCTGTATTCCCACCTGTTCAACTTAAATAAGTCTGTTTTCCTGACCTTTACTGCCATTGGGCCATTTTTAAAAATGTGGTGCTTCACTTAGCACCCACAAACCCACTGAGCTCAGCTGAGCATTGCTTAAACCGGCAATGCTTAGCACTGCTTAGTGGTGTGCAAACCAGCTTAGCTTAGCTGAGCTGAGGACTGCTTAAACAAGGTTTGCTTAGCAGTGCCCAAATAAGCTAAGCAGAGCTGCGCATTGCTAAGCAGTACTAAAATGGGTCCTGTTTAAGCACTGTTTGGCTTAGCTTAGCAGAGCTCAGCTAAGGCAAGCCAGATTTGAAAAACAAAATAATAACAATAATTAAATTATTTGTTCATTACTACTACTTTATCATTATGTGTATGTAGTGTACTTCTGTATTTCCTGATCTTATGTATTTTAACTTCTTTATCTTGGAGTGTGTATTTTATGTTTTGTAAACTTGTGTGTACCTGGATCTTTTCTTCTCAGGTCTCCACTGAAAATGGGCTTATGGCACAGCTGGACTAACCCGGTTAACAAATGTCAATACATACATCAAAATATATATATATATAGCATATTGCTATCAAATATAAAATCTGAAGGGTCTGTCTTTGTATTCAAACCATGCACCTACTGCACTCAGAGTCGTGACTCTAACCATTCAGCTATGTGGATATGTTGACAACTGCTAAACATTTCTATATAGCTCTAAGATATGTTTAAGCATAGCTGAGCACCACGCCACGCCATGCAAACATGCTCAGCTATGCTTAAACTTGACCATTATATGAGAATTAAAAGTATCTAGTTTCTATTTTTAGCTGTCTAGCACATGCCCATTGCTAAGTGCTGCACCACTCCACACAAACACACAAAAAAACATAATTAATTTTAATATTTAAGTCCCATACAGCACTTTAACAGTGCAGGGTGTGTGTTATTCATCTCTGAACACTGTAACCCACCCCCTACACAGATTCTGCAACTGTGTTACAGGGCTGTCTCTCAGTAAGGTACCTTCATTAATATGCAAGGCGCACTGCCGAGGGGGAGCCACAGACATGGCCACTGTACCCTCCATGTTGGCCTTCCATTATTCCTACATGGAGTTTATTAAATCCCCATCATAGCAATTGACATGTGACATAACTGTTCATAGACAATTTGACAAGTTGCTACTGTCAAATATAATCATAATTTACTAACATTATAATGTAAAAAAATAAAATGAATAGGCATATTGTTTTATGTGGTCTATGTCACTTAATTGAAATATGTTTTTCACAAATACATATTCACTGAACTCTAAATATCAAAATCAAAATTCATTTCAGCAAACCTCTGACTTTTTTCCAGGGTTAGGAACCACTCACCCACTAGCACTCCGAAACACACACCACACTAAATCAAACCTACTGAAATAGGGGTTTCTCCCCCCACAACCCTCAATGTGGGGAGGCTGCACTCTGCACCCCCCAACTATTTATACCAACTTTGAGATCACATTATGGTGGGGAAAAGGTCAATGCTGTGGTGATGGCCTACTGCTTCCTAACCCTTGGAAAAGGTTTGAGGTTCGCTGAAATTAATTTTGATGTTTAGAGTTGATGAATACTTATTCGACGAATAGGTATTTTGATTAAATGATATAGCCTTGTTTTATGGACTATAGTAAAATAAAAATAACAGTTATATATAATATATACATATTTACAGTTTAAATGTATTTCTGTTTTTTTATTTACAAGTACTTGACAATGAAAATAGCTTACCATAGTTTCCAAGGGATGAGTAAGTGGCAATAAAGATTTTACTAAAGTATAAGACATCCTCTCAAGAATTCATTAACAAGAATGTATACATTGCGATAAGCCTACACTTTCACTCATGTTTCTGTGATCAGCAATAGTGCTAATTGATTATGCAAAATGCCAAGCACACAGTATATGGAGCAGGTTGTAAATAAGCTTGATCTCAGTAAGCAAGCACATGTGGTTAGTACAATACAAGAAAAGAGCAACCATAAGTACATAAATCAGAAGGCAGGCAGAGAATAAAGAGGTAAGTGTTGTTATACATCAACAGACTATACAAACACCATTAATTATGATTATTCTTCACTACAGAACTAATTGCGGTCAGTCAGGGACACAGCTACATGATTTAAAAAAATGAAATGTTGGCAAAAGGAGATGAGAAGGACACAGCTATAAAGTGAGTGAATTTCTTAAATAGTATTTGAGTGTGAGAGTAAAGGTGAGAATACAGTTGTCAATGAAAGCAGATACAATAGGGGACATTGCATATATTGCAGATAATGTATAGTTACAGAACCTCAGTGGCATTGTCATGTATATTGTGAAAGTAAACAATGGCAATGATTTACACAGAAATGAAATTATGTTTGAACACACATATAGATTAAAGAATTGTAACCCTTTCCTTGCCTTGTATGTATGAGATTTGAAGAAGTTGTAATTGCAATGTACAAATGTAAAATTGGGGACATATTGAGAAAAATCATGCACACCTTAAAGATTATACCAATAATAATAGTAATTCTGGTAAAAAATGAGTTGTGGCAGTAATCTACATGTTGTGAATGGTACAAAGTGTGATTGTTCATATATGCCATGCATTTATGTACTGTAATCCAGCAGGACCTGACACATATACAGAACTGTCACTAAGAACAGTATATTAGCAGAATGTGCTGCTATCCATACTTACAATTGTCTAACTATAGCAGATGGGAGATGTATGTAGTTGCAAAATGAGGGATATGGTCATGTCAGATATAGCAGCATGCACATTAATCAAGGCAAAACTCATGTGTAGTTACTCTTATGACAACTTGATGGTGTGTACAGGAATGTAACTTTATGTCTATGCATATCCTGAACGTATGTGTGATAGGAAGATCTCAGATGGATAGGTAACCCATAAAAGGCATAGGCCAAAACAATGTACATGCCAGCAGTACTGCATAATGACATCAGCTGCAGGTCAAATGTATCACCTGTCATTTATATTTGAGTATAATGTATTCTTAGGAATGTAGTCATCATATTATGTGCGTCCTTTCTTCTGTAATTGCCATGCAATTCACATTGAAATACAAAAGTCTATCAAACAACACCTCAAAATCCAGTATAGCATCATGTTGTACATCACAATTTGCCCTGAGTTGAGCCTTTTGAGCATATTAGTAATACTTGTATGACAGTATGCCACCATAAATCACAAACACGTAAAACATTAATGTCTCTTAGTAAGTCATCTGTTAAAAATTTGCACTTCACATACAAAAGCTGAAAACTACCCTGTAATAATGTTGCTGTCCTCTGTGCATAGGTCACTACTTCCATTATGTGGACATCAGCAGAGCGAAGCTTCTAGAGGCTAATCCTATTATGTTTTGAGAAATAAGAGCAAAGACAATGACTGTTTCATAATACTGATTACTTAATGTACTTTGTGATAAATGCCATTATTCTACTACATCATTATACTGGGCATGCTCATAAGGAAGTACACAAATTAATGTCACCCCCCTCCCTTGTTCAAATAGAATTGCAAAAAAAAAAAACAAACAAAAAAAAGGACAGTTCTCATAGACTGCTTACTGTAGTCTGATGCACACACCCTTGACACATACCCCCTCCCTGATGCAGCTTTTCATTGGAAGAGCCAGAAAGATTAGCTTTGATAGACTGCTTATGGAGTACAACAAAGATCCTTTACTTCTCCTGAAACCACCTTTGAGTTCTAATGGAGCACTGACCTCACCATCACCTGCCATGTCTTCTCACGGATATCCAGAGAGATGGCCGGAAATTGGATCCCAGTTCAAATCTCACTTGTAGCAGCCTGTGCTCACTGACAGACAACCATGCTAACTACATTTGCACATTAAAAAGAAGACAAATGGTCTGGAAGAAATTTTTGTATGGTTGTTTCAAAGTGTACTGCAAGTGTCTTGGCCATGTGAGATGCTCATTGTTTTTATGCATGTTCCACTGTATATTCAGCAAATGCACTTTTTGCTGATGATAACTAATTTACATTTGCAATGATATACTGGCAACTCTGGCAATGTTTTTTTTGTATGGTGGATGTTAATCATACATGTATTCTTGCGACAGACAGGTGTGACATTGTGTGACACATATTTAGTTATGTTGGTAATATTCAGTGTGATTAATACATACATTTATGTAAATTGTGACATAATGGGTTGTTTGGACATACATTTTAGAATCTCTGCCTGATACCACTTGGGAACTGAACCCATGACAAAAAGGCATACTGAACTGCTATATGATATTTACTAACTGCCAATGCTACTGGAGAACTAACTATTTTCAGGTTGTAAGTTCAGCTGTAACAATTTCAATGTGACTGGAGATCTCAGTCTGACAAGCATTTATGTGTTGGACTTTGAGTTATTATGTTATTGGCCTTATATTTTGAAGCAATTAGTTAGTATTGTAAAACAATTTCCTTTACATTGATTTGATTGATCTCAGTAATACATGTTGAGGAGTGGGTTGCACAACATCTTGTTCTACCCACTACTGATGATAATTCTAATGAGCCATACTTTATCCCAATAAATATTGGTAACAGTCTACATCTGCAAGAGCACTTTAACTTAACTATGATCCTTGTTCTGCTTAACATACATCACAAAGAGTATAGTTAACTTATTTAGCATTCATTACACATAGATGTGTTGCAGGTTTTTAACTTGACAGTTTTAATTCATGTTTAATTAGTAATAGAATCTCAATGACAATACTTTGTTATGACTCCTTCAATCAAATGATTTGTGGTCTGGATTCAAAAACTGCTTTACTTCTGCTATTTCTCAGAACTTACTGCATCAATACATTGAGCCATATTGAAAGTTACATAACAGGTGGATTTTCTGCACTAGATACTGTCCAAAGTGCTGACAGAAGTGCACTTGTGCCAGACTCGTTTGTGCAACTGATGGCTAAGTCTTTGCACATGCTAAATCAAATTTTGAGTTTTTGCCTTGAGAAGTTAACTGTCGTTCACTGGTAGTCACTGCCAAGAGTCTACAGTGTGCAATGCCAAGCATAAATAAATAAAAGAAATAGAGAACAACAAGCAGTTTGCTGATTTATCCAAGTGGTGGTCTTCTACAATATATAGATTTAAACCCAGCACCTATACCATTACTCTAATACATTCACAATTTCAGCATTGTTGGCTAGATGATAACATGCCTTTCTGTGACACATGATTATATCTTCATGTCATGAGACTTACTGAAGAAGGGGCCATACAGGAACTTACATAAGGTCATGTTGTCCCGGTCCCCTTCAATAAACACATCACACTGAATGACATTTGACCACCTTTATTAAACTTCCATAACTTTGATTACCCATTTTATTTACAACTGGACGTAGTATAGCTGATTCTAAACACAGCATAAACATCCTTGTAATGTTAATCATCCTACCCAGTAAGCAGCATCCATACCTTTGCTCACTTACTTTACTTATAAACCTCCTTGTAATGTTAATTAGGACAACGTACCTGCTCATCTTGCCCAGTAAAAAGCATCCATACATTGCTCACTTACTTTACTTATAAACCTCCTTGTAATGTTAATCAGGACAGTGTACCTGCTCATCCTGCCCAGTAAGCAGCATCCATACCTTTGCTCACTTACTTTACTTATGAGGCAGCGTACCATCTCACTTCATAGACCAAATTACCAACCAAATAAGCAGCATCCTTACCTCCATTTGCTTACCTATTCAGCAAACTTTCTCCAGCTGCTCATTTCCTTTAAACAAATCCTTGGAATAAACCTCCACACACCGGAGGGGGGACATAAGAGGGGAAGCCTATCCCTCTTGTCTGCCTACCCCAAGTAACAACCAAAAAGCCCACCAAACCACCAACAAAAAAAGGAGGGAGGGAGGGTAGCAAGTTCACGCCAAAATGTGATTACTTATCCAGCTACACTTGTCTAAACCCCTTAAGCCCCTCCCCACCCACTTACCTCCCATTAATATATTAGCCTAACCCCTTCTGAAGATGTCCCAGGGCAACTTGGTTTTGTCACCAAATCTCATTTGTCCTGGTCCCCTTTAATAAACACATCACACCGAATGACATTTGATGACCTTTATTGAACATCCATAACTTTGATTACCAATGTTATTTACAACTGGACATAGTATAGTTGATTCTAAACACAACATAAACATCCCTGTAATGTTAATCAGGACAGTGTACCCGCTCATCCTGCCAGTAAGCAGCATCCATACCTTTGCTCGCTTACTTTACTTATAAACCTCCTTGTAATGTTAATCAGGACAGCGTATCTGCTCATCCTGCCCAGTAAGCAGCATCCATACCTTTGCTTGCTTACTTTACTTATAAACCTCCTTGTAATGTTAATCAGGACAGCGTACCTGCTCATCCTGCCCAGTAAGCAGCGTCCCTACCTTTGCTCACTTACTTTACTTATGAGGCAGCATACCATCTCACTTCATAGACCAAATTACCAACCAAATAAGCAGCATCCTTACCTCCATTTGCTTACCTATTCAGCAAACTTTCTCCAGCTGCTCATTTCCTTTCAGCAAATCCTTAGAATAAACCTCCACACACCGGAGGGGGAAACAGAAGAGGGCAAGCCTGTCCCTCTTCTCTGCCAACCAGCCTGACCAGAATGTTCCCCCTCCCTTCTACCAAAATTTGTCCAACCAATGGCCTCCAGTAAAGGGAAGGGTTAGGCCAAACATCATTCAGTGTACCCATCATCTGTAAAGTACCTTAGAACCCCATCATCAACCCCACACCATGACCTACTAGCACTGGAATGTGCCTTAATGAAACTAATGTAGGATTACCCATGGCCTCACTGTACCACTGGAACCTCCACTCCAAGAGAATACATTCCCTTTAGTCCGCTTCCCTCAAGCCAGTAACCATGGCTCAACCTTTCCAGAATGACAATCTATAGCCATAACAAGTGCCACAGAAACTATAACCCCTTGAACACAGTTCTGCAGCCTTTTCAAAGAAAACCCTTAACAAGTCTTGAACCTAGGACTCTGTCGACTATAGCATCTCACACAAGCCCACCAAACTATACAGCTCTGGATGTACAGTAACCTGATTACTGCAGGGAATAGGCTAACTCCAAAATCTTAATGCCCTAACACTAAGATCAGAACCAGAACCCCTTGACATAGTTCCTGAAAACTCCCTAAGCCCAACAATGAAGTAATCTACGTGCCCAACCATAAACACCACCAGTGCCCTCATTACCAAATGGCAATCACCCTACCTACTCAAAGGACAAATTTATCACCCGAACCACACCCTCAGGCCTCCTGTCAAAGAACAGCTTGACTTTGGCCCTTCCCCCCAAATACGGGTTAACAACTGGATGAGTAACTAAAACTCCCAAGATTCCCACTACCTGAAAGCAGGGTGTTGAAGTCAACTGGCTTGCAAGAGCCATGGGGCTTTAGTCTACTAAGTTCCTGTGATCCTATGAATGTTGTGATTCTACTCCTCCTGTGGGATCCTCACACCCCATGATCCATCCCCACCAGTTTCACCCTAGCCCCTACCTACCTTTACCTAAATTGCCCCACATTCCAACACAATAATCAGCTCCCACACTACTTAATCACAGAACTCTATCTTACCTTAATGACCCAACAAGGGGAATTACGAATGACAACATTCTGCACCACTCCATCCACCACTCCTTGCTCACCCTGCTTCCATCATCTGTGAACTCACTGTGTAGCACCACAAATGGTACCATCACACCACCATCTGCAAAGAAAAGAGAAAAGTAAATCCTCTAAAATGTAAAGGCAAAGGCTGCACTTTACACCCACCTATTTCAAATTACAGCAGCAGCATTCCAAAGTCCCGATTTGCAAGAAAGAAAATGACATATCATCTAAAATACATGACACTCGATCATAGACATCCTCAAAGACAACCTATCCTTCCAACTCTGGAAGGAATGCACCACTGCCAAACACATTTATGACCACGCAGCCATAACTTGAAGCCTTGAAGTCACAACTATCACATTTTAAGTGATCTTGAGTATTGGCAGAAAATGTTAATATGCCTTTGTAAAATAAAGAAATCAATAACTCTTAATTACTGCCATAACTCTTAATTACTGCCATTATTAAGTGAATATAATACACCACCTTCCCCCAAGAGTCACCAATGTTAGGATGGACCAAGAGGGTCAGATCCCAGAGCACTAATATTCAATCAAAACATGTTATTTATATATATATATATATATATATATATATATATATATATATATATATATTTATTTATATTTATTTAAATTTGTTGACCGGGAGTGTCCGACTGGACGTGGGTCCATTTTCAGCGGAGGCCCGGGGAGAAAAGCTCCACAGTAAAATAAACAGACAGCAGTTACACTGGATTACATAGCGATTAACAATTTAACATAGAAATTACTTACAACATATTTACAGATGAAGAACATAGTACATCAGTAGACAACTAGAATCTTTATCTGTGAAGTACATAACAGGCATTAACAAATGTAACAATGAGAAGTTACTGCTGTATAATAAGTACTAGGCTTATGAGCATCTGAGCTTGCTATCATCAAGGTAGTTAGTGGAGGTGAAAGAAAGGTAGTAGTTGGATGGGGTGGATGATATTAGAGTGGGAGTTGCAAGGGCATAGCCAGCATGTTTTTAGGTGCGCTTTTAATAAAGTTTTGAAGTTGGTGCATGATGGTACGGAGGTAATTGTGGGTGGGAGTGAGTTCCATAATTTGGCTATGGTGCAAGAGAATAGTGCTTCACCAGCAGAGTTATTGGCTTTAGTGATCTGCAAGTGATTTTTGTTGCTGGATCTTAGTGGTCTGGTGGTGCGATAGGGTTGGAGTAGATTCTGGAGGGATGGGACATTTAGTGGATGGTTTACTAGTTTGTGGGTGAGTGAGAGTTGATACCACTGAAGGAGGTGAGGGAGTTCAAGCCAGCCCAGTTCAGCAAGTGAGAGACAGTGGTGACTACGGTAGGATGCCCCTGTGGTGAATTTGGCGATTTTGTTGTAGCAGGTCTCTAGCTTGTTTAGATCACATTGCCTTAGGTTGGTATATACTGGAGAGGCATAAAGTAGGGTGGAGATAAGGTAGGAATTTGCTATTGAAATCTTTGCTGCTTTGGTGAGAAATTGTTTATTTCTGTATAATGCTCCTAGTTTTTTGTGGACTTTTTTTTATGATCATGGATATGTGAATGTCAAATTTTAGTTTATTGTCTATTTCCACTCCTAGCAATTTGGTGTGTTCAGTTGGGTATATAGTGGTGTTGTCTTTTGCTGTGATGTTAAAGTGAGAGTTGTTTTGAGTATGTTTGGTGGGTTGGAAGATGAGTAGTTTAGTTTTGTTTGGGTTGAGTATTAATTGGGCATCGGATAACTATGTTTCAACAGAGGAAAAGGCTTCCTGTGTGACTTTTTGCAGTTTGGGTAGGGACTGGGCTGAGCAGATGATGGTTGAGTCATCTGCATATTGGATGAGTGTGCCATGTTTGGTGGCAGAGGCTAGATTATTGGTGTAAGCAGAGAAAAGTAGGGGTCCAAGGATGGATCCTTGGGGAACTCCTATGGAGACAGGTAGTTGGGGAGATATGTCATTCTGCCATACAACGGATTGTTGGTGGTCAGACAGGTAACTCTGAAACCAGTTGGTGACTGATTGTGAGAAGGATAGGTTATTGAGGACAGAGATAAGTTGTTTGTGTGGGACCATGTCAAATGCTTTAGATAGGTCTAGGAAAGTAGCAGAGGAGAGATAGCCATTGTTTTTATGTTGAAGGATAGTGTTAGTAAAGGAGAGTAAGGCAGTGGTGGTGCTATGGTTTGGTCGGAAACCATGCTGAGTACTGGAAAGGAGGTTGTTAGTAAGGAGGTAGTGTGAGACCTGAGACTGTATGCATCTCTCTAGTATTTTGGAGAGTGGAGAGAGAATAGCTATGGGGTGGTAATTGGTTAGTTCTGCAGAGGGTCCGCCTTTGTGGAGGGGAATTATATGTGAGACTTTCCACAATGTGGGAACGTAACTTTCTGACAGAGATCGGTTAATCAAGATGGATACTGGGTAGGCCAGAGCATCAGCTGTGATTTGTAGGTATTCACTTGGGAGGTTGTCTGCTGCTAATTTGGTGAGTTTAAGTTTAGTTAAGAGTTTTTTATGTTGGAGGTAGGTACAGGAGAAAAAGAGAAGGCAGTGGGGAGATTACTAGTTGAAGATGTGGGTTGGAGGGGAGGGGGGTTGTGTTGTTTAGCTAGTGATAGTAGGGTTTGGGTGAAGTGTGTGTTGAATGAGGTAGCAATATTTTCTGAGGTGTGTGGGATGTTAGGAGGAGGGTACTGACTTTACCTGGATGGAGGATGGAGTTTATGGAGGACCAGAATTGTTTGGGGCTGTGTTGTGAGGAGTCTAGGGCAGAATGGTAGTATTGGAATTTGTCCCGTTTTATTAGCTTTTTGACTCTATTGCGTAGTTCTAGGAATTTTTGTCTAGCTGCAGGGGTTTTGGTTTTGCGTCAGTGCTCCCAGGCTTTATCCCTGTTTTTCATTTCTGACTTAGTGGTTTTCTGTAGCCATGGGGAGGGTTGTGCTTTGGTTCTGGAAAATCTTATGGGGGCATGGTAATTAAGGATGTTCAGGAAGGTAGTATTAAAAAATTCAACTGCGCCATCTAGACTGAGGTACTTTAGAGCATGCCAGTTACATTCTTTGAGGGATGAGATGAATGTGAGTGGGTTAAAGTTTATTTTTTTACATATTTGATGATAGATGACAGGTTTAGCTTGGTACAGGTATTTTTTGAGTAGGAATGTTGGGGAGTGATCACTGAGGCTATCTGATAAGCAGCCTGTTATATACGACTGGGGGTTCTTACTGACTAGCATCCACTCCAGGGTAGTGTGCTTGCTGGAATTTTTATTTATCCTTGTTGGTGACTGGACTAGTTGGGTGAAGCCATGAAGGTGTACATGATGGGTTGGGTTGTTGCCAGAACAGGATTGCCAGTCAATATTGAAATCACCTAAGATGATAGTTTCTTGGGGGAGATGGGTAGACCAGCTGAGGAGGTTTTCTAGTGGAGGGATGTTTTGGCCAGGTGGTAAGTAGCATCCAATTATGTTGATGGTTTTGTTTTGGTTAATTTTGAGGTTGGTATATATTATTTCTTCATTGGCTATTTGTAGAGCTGATGATTTTAAGATCTGGATGTTTAGATGCTGTTTAAATATTATAGCTACACCACCTCCTTTTTGTTTAGCCAGTCTACTCTTAGTATGCCGTAACCTGTAGGGAGTATTTGCTCACTGGTAATGTGAGGTTTTAGCCAGGTTTCTGTTAGGATGACAATATCTGGGGAGTATAAGTCAATGGTGGCATGGAGTTCATGGACTTTGTTGGATATACTTCTAATATTTAGGCTTAGTAGAAGGAAGTCACTTGGCTTTCTATTGGCTGTAATATGGGAGAAGTTGTGGTTTCTAGTCTGATTATGAGGACTGGGGTTGGAGATGGTAGGGCCAGGGTTGGGGTGGATGTCTCCACTTAAGGCTAGTTTTGATATGCATGAGATTATTAGTTTTCTCAGTTTTTGAATGTGTTTGTTTACAAGGGAAACTTTATGATTGTGCTCTGTGGGTAATAGGTATGGTGGGAGGGTTACTATGTTAAGTTGTAGGGATGCTTTACGTTTGAGTAATACAGTTGGTAAAATATGTGGGGGGTGCATAGGGATGGTTCTTGAGCTGGTGGGAGGGGAGCTGAGTATGGGTGAGACATGGGTGGTGGTGTGAGTAGTAGTACATTGGTAGTGGTTAAGCGGGGGAATGATGGAGCTTTGGTAGGATGTAAGATATGCAAGGAGAGTGCATGCAGTGAGCAAAGGAAAGGTATGCTTGTACACGTCAGTTGAGGAGGTGTAAAAGTAGAGGGAATATGGAGGAGGTAGTGTTTGGTTAGCGCTGTGGTTGGCTATTGGAAAGATGGGAGGGGTTTGAGTGCAATAAAGGTGGAACCACTGGGGGCGGGTGGGAATAGGGGGCAGGGTGGGGAGCGAAGCGGGTAGAGACCCTGTTAGGGTCTTGTATGATGCAGTTGTATGTTGCAGTTATATATATATATAAAACTGCCACGCGAAGTACTCTCTAATGTGATTACCATCTGCTCTAGTTACCCAACCATGAGGCCAGTTACCATACAAATCTCAGTCATTCAAAGTAGATTCAGACTTCCCTTGTAACATCAGTAGGACTTGTTAACAGGTGAGATTTGTGTCCCACAACTCCCCCCATCTGTGGAATAGTTTTCCTCTCCACTCAGAGTGCTTCATTATCCCTCCTCAAGCACAACCTAGTGAACTGGATAGGAAAGAGAAAATACACCCCTGTGATTCTACCTGCGCCCCTAAAGTGATGCAAGTGTTACAGATAAGGCATGTCACAAATGCACAAGGGTCAGCTGCAAAGAGTTGGGCCAGCCTTCTTGCCATGAATTTAGAAAAGGTATGAAGTCTGAAATTCCCTTGTCACCATTCCCAATTGGACCCTCACTGCTTTGTCAAAGCTTGCCAATAATTTTAAGTATTGCTCTTACAACTTGAACAGGTCTGCATTAACATGAAACTCAATTGTCCGTCATTATTCTAAGTTTAACCTTAGTGAGTTGCCGCTAATATGCCATAAAACCAAATACGAGGTAAAATGTAGCCATCCTGCAAAATATGTATATTCCCACAGCAAACCATCCACTAAAGCCAGAAACAATGGCACAAGATACACCCCAAGACAAGCCCCACCTATATCCTGTGTAGCTGGAGCCTGAAAATAGAACAGGAGAAATAAAAGTAGTACAAAAGTCCCAAATTACATTTTTTTTTTTTTTTGTTTTTTTTTAAATGGCAGCTCACCTTGACAAAGAGTTCTCGTCTTGTCTACTATTACTTTTGTGTCTTCTACGACTTTGCCAATATAAAATGGAATGATGTTGGGAAAGAATGCTTTCAGGTAAAGGTTCACTCACTAATGGGACATACCTTGAGTTTTGATTTCTCAGTGTTGCAGTATTATTTAAGATTTCATATATAACTAACATTGTAAACACCTCAAGAAATGCTGCTTTTGTATACTACTCTCCAGTGTTTAAATCAAATTATCATAACTTTTCATGGATGTGTCACTACCATATAATTTTAATAAAGTATGTTAATAAACAGATATGAAATCAGACCATTTTTAAAGCACATTTACTATGAAATGTAAATGTAGCTGGATTACATGCAAGTTTAAACTAATTATGACACAACTTTCTAAATATTAATAAATTAAACATTTCAAAAGTTATTTTTCTGCGATATATGATGTGCATGGGTATGTTAAGCAGGGTAAACCAAGGAAGAACTCTTCTACCTTGCATATTTTAACCAATATCTAAATAAAATACTGTTTAGTGAGGTTTACCTGGAAATATCCCTGATATTGATTTATTTTCCCATTCTATGTACTTTTCTAGGTATCCATAACACAACTGAAATCCCTACAAACAGGTTTACAGGTAACATGTTTTAAGTTGTCTATTATTTTGCAAAGTAAATGATGCCCTGTAGTTTTGTACTGAAGTAGGTTTCTTGATTTCTTTAATTAGGTCATAAAAGTCCAATACAATATATTGACAGAAACTGTATAATAAAACCATACACTATCTTTAGCCCTTTTCAGTCAGGTTTCTTGTTTTATTATAGTGAAGCATTTACTTAACAACTCATATTAGGACAAAAAATTTTAAATAAACCTGTTTATAACATGCTATATGTAATACAAGCACTGGATTCACCAAAGCATTGAGGAGGAATACACTGGAATGATTTGTAGAGAACTTAATATTTTCATCATTATAATGAAATCACTGGTTCCACTGTGCTATAAATGCAAAAAAAATCTACCACAATGTTTTAAAAGCATGGGTTTTCCATTCTGAAGTCTTCAATTAAAGAATAAAGACAACTACTTCAAACGTGAAAAATACTATTTCCCTTTTTCTCTAAGGAAGAGTGACCTTGGACATGAGATAAGAAGCAACAGGTTTCTGGTCTACAGTCATCTGACATAGTTGGTGCAAAGCAGCTTGCCGCTACATAGGACACTAATATAGGCCATATAATGAAACCACGTCCCCTTTGATTCAGCCATGTGATATCATTAAATTAAATATGTAAATATAGCACACACAAGCCTAAGTAATTGCATTTCAAAATGCAACAAAACCCTACTCTATAAAGAATCCAGAGCAAGAGTAAGTGAAAGTGGGACAAAATGGCCAAATTAAGGCCATTTTCTTCTCTTTTTTTTCTTGTCTCTGACACCACTCCGCGCATGTGTGGCAGCAGCGTCTTCCCCAAGGAACCCACAGCCCACAAAATGGCTGGCGTGGCTCCCTCTGGCCCCCAAACCAGCCGAGATGAGGAAATACTCACAAAACTATCACCAGAGGATGAAACGGAAGGGCACAACCCCTGCAAAGGACCGCATAACTGTTCCCTTCCTTTTTTTTTTCCTCCAAAATGCTCCCACCCCCACCAACCAGGGGACCGGACCGAGCCACACCACTTCAAAACCCCACCAGCAACCGATCGGGATCCCCTCCAGCAACCCAGCAGCACCGCATGGAAGAAAAAGACCACCAAGCAAGGGGAGGGGGAAAGCAAGGAAGACTCAGTTCCCTCTTTTTTGTTTCCCTTCTTTTTCTTTTTTCTTTCCCCTTCCTTTCTCTCCATCATGCATGAGCATCAGGGAACACAATCCCCTAGCCCGCGAAAACCACAAGCGGCTCAACTGAAGCCACACAACACAAGGCCCTGTCACCACCATCAACCCCCTCAGACAAGGAGTCATAAAAACAACATTCATGCCGCATACTGGGGGAACCAAATTCCCAACGCATGGAACTCCACCAAAACCCATATCACCACCAATGACTAATATCCTTTTCCTCTTTTTCCTCATATATCCAGCAAACAAGAACCACCTCAACACAGACCCACCACAACAATCTGCCTCTCAACCTCCCTCCTCCAACAAAGCTGAACCCAAGTAGGATGTCAACAAGCCAAGTCACATCACACCCCAAGAAGAGATGAACGACAAAGGAACCAAACAAATATATGTCAAACTGAACAATGAGAAAACAAAGACTGTGTGGATGAGCAACCCCACACAAATGGAACCATCCATCCCACTGAAGGCAAACCATGCCGACAGAAGCAAAACATGACTGGCCACACCTGTCACAAACCAAGAAATGACTCACCCATGTATGCCTGGCGACAATAGGCCCTCCACTCATGGACAAAAAAAAAAAGGGGGGGGGAGCTGACAACCAGCACTCTACTGTGCATGTGCAACAACAACCATCACTCCACCCCAGTCAGATCCCGCAAAAAGCTTATGACAGCTCCAGCCAAGTTCTTTCCTTTGGTAATGGATCCACTTGTACATGGGGTTGAGAAAACCAAAAATGAAGGATTGTAGCATTTCCTGAGTCCCACAGAGCACCTAACTAAATCCTGATCAGATCGACACAAGGACCTAAGCCAACGATAAAACTGCACTGACCCCCACACCTCCAATCAACAACCTTCACCAGAAAATCCACAAGAAACTGCAGCCAACCACATGCAACAACCCTTGTCTATCCCCTCAGCTGTATATTGTATAAATATCCCTTCAGCTTTATTGACAACAAGGGAGAGTTTTTTTTTTTTTTTTGAAGCATAAATATCTACAAATCAAAAACCCTGTAACCATGATCCTGTGAAGCTACAAACAATAAATAAATAAATATTGTTATACCAAATACCTGCCATTGACCAGCCTACCATCCACTAGTAACCCCAGGCTTACCTGCACTCCTGTAATACCTACAGGTCGTCATGGACGTGATTTCACCTTAGCGAGTTCACGCCAAAATGTGATTACTTACCCAGCTACACTTGTCTAAACCACTTAAGCCCCTCCCCACCCTTATCTCATTTCCTCCCAATCATCCCTCCCTCCATTTAGCCCTTTCTCCTCCCCCACCCACTTAACTCCCATTAATATATCAGTCTAACCCCTTCTGAAGATGTCCCAGGACAACTTGGTTTGTTATCAAACCTCATTTGTGCACAGCATATAACATTAAAATGTATGTCGTCATTAAGGAAATGTCTTACTGCCATGAATATTTGTTCAGACATATTTACAGCAGTTTTTGTTAAGGACCCATATTTCATAACTCATTGTGTTGCTGATTTCAGTTCCTCAGACTTTAGTCCCTAGAATATTTGTTGGATCAAGAACATAAAAAATGTGCTATTATTATAATAAGTAGTAAAAAGACTGCAGGAGGCACATACTAAAGTTATTTTATTTACCATCCATTATACACACTTCTGTTGTTATAACCCAAACATTACAATTTGCAATTGAACTTCATGTTCCTTTACACAAAAATTTCTGTAACTGTGAATATTAACTTCAAAATATCCAGGAACAGAATCAGATCCTGCATTATTGGTGCTGTTTCTCATACCTTACTGCACTGACATGGAAAAAGTTGCATAACAGGTGTTTTTTTAGCACCTAGTACTTGTTCGGAGTGCTTACTAAAGTGACCTAGTGCCAGTCTCATCTGCAATACCAATGACATTCTAAATTAAATATTTGAGTTTTTGCTTTAGGAAGTGAGTTGTCATTCAATGACAGTTGCTTCTGACAGCCACTGATGTATGATGGTAAGCATTGCCCAAAGGATGAAGCCAAAAAAAAAATAGAAAAAAAATAAAAAAGTAATTAATAGAATGACTCTGTGTGATGACTTCTCAATGTTGTGATCTAGGTATCGACCAGTACATCTAAGGTATTACACTGGGTTGAAATGGCTAGGCTTAAAATGACCTCCAGATCAACAGCCTAGTAAACTCCTCTGACCCTATTACATTAACATTTTTACAATAAGGATCCCAACTTTCGCACAGACATCACCCTCTCTAGAGTTGAACTGCGAAAACTATGACAATAAAACATTCACAAGATTAAGAGTGTTTGTAACATCAACACAGACATGTTTTCTACCAATAATATTATGTAACATGAAACAGACTGTCAGTATTTTGGTAGAGGTGACTGGGTCATACTGCACAGCAACACTAGATGTATCTAGCCATAAGAAACATGACTTGAACAAGTCAAAACATGCTGTCTAATATTTCGAGTTTGTGCATGTGCATCAGTGTAACCTCTCTCTGTGGGGTTGTATGGGTTCTTCATGGGTGTCATGAGCAAAGGTTTCAGTGCATAACCTGCACCCCACAAGATGTTCTTATGAGAACCCACCCCCAAAAACCTTAGATAAAACTCATAGGAGTGTGTCTCATGATAGCTGCCAAGGTAACCTGCACACACATATAAATAATCCCTTGGGAATTACTGACCACCTGACATTTGTTAGAGTCATAGCTATTTCTGTTTATGTACCCCCTTCCCTGTTCACCAGGTGGAGCTTTTATTTTTATGTATGTGCAGTCTATGACCTTGAGAACCTAAGGGAAATATACTATGGCATAACAATATTGTATAGTGATAGTTCTGTCCTATGAGGTATGTGGAAACCAGATATGCTGCCTTACATGTTGTAGCATTGCATTGAGAGAGTGGTATAATATTCTTGAAGTTGAGGTCTGTGACACCCCTAATATATCCCCTGTGGGTCTGGGAAACATGCCTGTAGCTGTTACATGTAATGCTACACATAGCTTGGTTTCCATGGGTATGGGTTCTCCACAGTTTCCCAGGGGCCTCAAGTGAAGGTGACAGAATTTGACTATGTCTTCAAAGGAATCCCTGGCCATCCTGTTGTTCTCTATTATTTCTATGTCATGACATCCATGATAGGTCAAACGTGGTCTAAGCACTCTTCTCCTTCTAGGCCAAGGTCTGACAGCAACAGCAGCATCACTTTGTATGAAAGCCTGTTACACATGCAGATTAATGATGGAAGCAGCAAGCCCTAACATTATTTTCTAAGTATATTTTTGGCTGTATTCCAGAGAATTGGCATCTAGGGTAAAGGGACTGTGTTGTGTAGGTGTATGTTTTATTCATTCCTGAATTACTCCACCATACTGATTTGCTTTATTAGCATGGAAAACTCCTATTTATTTCTTCATTAGCATTTTCTGCTGCTGAGTGCAATGTGTAGAGTTGTTTAATGAATACTGAACAGTGTAATCATCGCCGCTCATCATGCAAACAGGCTTAGCAATGTGAAGTATAGGCATTCATGATTCCTGGTCATATCTATATATATATATATATATATATATATATATATATATCCATCTATTTTTATATATAATCTGTCTATATCAATTTATCTATATATCTATATATCTATAAATATATATATATATATATATATATATATATATATATATATATATATATAATCTGTCTATATCAATCTATCTATATATCTATATATCTATATATATATATATATATATATATATATATATATATATATATATATATATATATAAAATCTGTCTAGATCAATATATATATATATATATATATATATATATATATATGTATATATATATATATATATATATATATATATATATATATATGTATATATATATATATATATATATATATATATATATACTTTCTTTGCCCATTTCTGTATTGACACAATGGTTGGTCTTCCTCAAATATTGTCTGCGCTAAATCCTACATTTCTCCAATTGTAATATCATTAACTTTTAGAAGTTGCCAGACTCTCTTCCAAATCTGTTCCTTGCCTTTCCCCATATTTGTAACTAATAGCAATGGCCCAGCCATTGCCTTGCTCCTTCCTTGAGCCATGCTTGTATAAGGACACCGTTGCTGCCATCTTCCAGTCCTGCTGCACTTCTCCAGTTTCCACAGAGACACTATGTAGCTCAGTGAGCTGTGTGCCAGTCTGTACTGGCAAGCCTTGAAGTACTCAGGAAGGCAATTTCAGTCCCTTTGTATTATCTCTGCAAACTTGTACAAGTTTCTTCTCTAATTCTTCCTGTGTCACATCTCAAGCTCTTCTATTACATCCATTCATCATCATGCCCAGTTCTCATGTCTGCACCTAGATTTTCTGTTGCTCTACCAATAAAGAAGTTAAAAAAAATCAGTTTAATATTGTACCTTATATACAATCTTTCCATACTCTGCCACTGCCCTGTTCGAATACTACTGTCTACTCATGCCCTCTATTTCCCCAATATATCCTAAACCTTTATTTTATCTTTACTTCACCTTTCTTATCATCTTTGACTCTATGGTTGCTATGGAGTTCCTGGTGAATTTTACTGCTTTTTCTGAACCATTCTTAAGCATTGTTATGATTTTCCTTTCTGGTTTTCATCATATGGTGCAGTCTTCTTTTTTCCTTTCTAACTGCATCATCATTTCTATTATCCAGGCTTGTTGCACTTCATTTCCTCTCATAGTGATATAGGAAATGACTCACAGCTTTACTTCTACACTGATGCATCCTCACAGCTCTCATACTATTGCCATTTGTTACTTCTCACTGTACCTATCAGCAGAGTGAAGGCTGCTTCTCTGTAATCTCATACCTCTAGTTTTGTTGATTTTAAGTACCTTAGTTTATGATTCATAAACCATATTGTGGTATGGTTAATGTTTCTGTTTTCTCCCTTCGATCTAATTTTCCCCATATGAGCTAGTGGAGACAGTATCAGCTGCTATCGTTTTTGCCCCATGTCTGCCTGGCCATCTAATAGTTCTGACCTACAAAGGACCTATACATTCTCTTTCCTCATATACTGTAGTTGTCCACATCATTATGTGGAGTGGTGGTCTCCTTTTTCCACGTCAGAATATCTTATTGGTAGTTATATATTCATTTTCTTTTAATTAGAGGCAAAAGTTGTTTCCCAGCTGACAATTAGAAATGGCCACTGTGGACATTTAGTAGATTCTTTATGTGCCTGCACCTCATTATTTTGGGCCTTAGAGTAAAATGCAACATATGCTGGCATTTACATGTCTCTGGCAGCTGATCTTCCACTTTCATGTCTGCACATAATTCTGCAGGCTGCACTGCCTGAAAATGCTTTATAATTATGGGAACCTGCTGTCCCAATTTTTGTCAGTAATTACGTCTGCTGAAGAAATTCCATTTCTTTCCTCCATTTCAGATAAATGAGCCAGCATAGGATTTTTATTATTACATTACTAGGCAGCTCCCTCCAGTCACATTACATCAGCTCATTCCACTGTTTATAGTGAGAACTTAGTAAATGCCCACCCCTTTAGCTTTTGAACCTTGAATTATATCATTATCTTATGTCTCTTCATTTTCTACTAAAAAAAAAAAAAAAAAAAAAAAAAAAAAAACTATACCTCTCTACTTCATTTTGTTGTTTGTGCTTAGAAGTTCAACTGCATTTAGTTTGCCTTATTTATTACATTGCTTTATTTGTGCCTCTTTTATTGTTGTGACTTGTGAGCTACTGTTTCAAAGCAATCTACTGATTAACTATATTTTATTGCTGTCTACTGCAATTCATTTCTGTTTAACTGCATTTAGTTGCTGTTTAACTGAATTTTTCATACTGCGAGTTCTATTCTTTTGACTATAAGTGATTAATCCGTGCTTCATTGTGAGTTCTTTCTTACTTAGCTGTTAACCTTAATTGAGTAGCATAGTCTAGATACAGGTCTGTGGCATCCAGAGCATCAGCTGCACAGTTTTTAACCCTTTTTGAGGTATTCCAGCTACAAGTTTTCCCTTAGTAACACTTGGGTTTTCATCTAGTAGTACTACTCATAGTCCTTCCTCCCTTTACCCTCTTAGCTCTTTCAGTTTCTGGCAAATATGGATGGGCAATTTCCTACTTTTTCTCCTGCCAATCTGGTCAATATGGGCATCCTGAGACAGTGTAGCAACTGCCTGATGTACACAGACAACTCTCTACTACTGCCACCTAGGAACACAATTTGTGAGAGACAAATATATCAAGCACCTAGTGTCATTGATCTTTCCCCCACAAACCAGTATATCTGGCACTGAGATGGCTGGCAACAGAAACGCCACACGTCAAACACCACCCACACCTACACAACACACTGCCACATATGTGGAGACCCTCAACAAAAGCATATCCAAACAAAAGAGACCTCCAAGGCATAAACGCATGCAAACTCCACTGCCTACAACACCATGCACCACACATAGTCCACACACCTGTGTCTCACAGCCACTAAGGCCTAAACAAAAACCCAACATATTAGTCATAGGAGAATCCATTGTGAGACATACAGATGTGCCCCTCACCAGGCTGGATAAGGAGAAAGTCACGGTTAGCTGTTTGTCGGGTGCCAGAATCTACCATATCACCAATGCACTCAAGTCTCTCAACAGGTACTGTTATGACTCTGTCATAGTCTATGTCAGAGTGAATGACTTGAGACATATCTCCCTGGACTATATGAAGAGAGACATGATCAAGTTCACTGAGTATGTGTCCCAAGCAGGTATGCCCCTAGCCTTAAGTAGCATTCTACCATCACCCTGAATGATGCCTCAATACAAACAGAAAATGATTGACTTTAACAACTGGCTTAGTTTCTGGTGTCATTCAAAGGGGATCCAGTACCCGATAGCCTGGGATGACATGATTGACAAGCCACGATGCTTTGACAGAAATGGCTTGCATCTGTCTTCCTTGGGCTTCAGGCTCCTGGCAAAGGCTCTTGCCTCCCCCATAGTGCCATTTTTAGGCAATGCCAAGGTCAAAACTACCAACATGAAAATTTCATCAAAACATAAATTAAACGTTATGCTGCTAAACGCTAACTGTCTAAACATGGAACTGCACTCATTGCAAGCATTCTTAACCCTGAAAGAAACTGACATTTGTGCAGTCACAGAAACCTGGTTCAAAGCTGCAGAGAGCACCCCGGCCATACCAGGTTACTCATCCTGTCATTCATTCAGACCCCAAGCCATTGGTAGCAAAACAAAAGGAGGTGGAGCTGCAATATATATATATATATATATATATATATATATATATATATATATATATATATATAAAAGACATACACACCTCCAGGCTGGTAAAACAGTATGATGCACAGGAAATACTCCAGATGCAGTTAACAATTAACAAGACCCCTATCCACATCATAGCTAGCTACAGGCCTCCAACTCTGACTCAAGATGCCCACTCCACCTATCCAGACCACTTTGAATCTATCAAGATTCCAACCCTTTACCCTGATTCTGGGCAACTTTAACTATCCAACCATAGATTGGAAGAAATACTCATATCAAAACACAAATGCCAAGAGATTCCTTGATTTCATCAATGCAAATGCCTTGGACCAGTTGGTTGACACCCCCACAAGAGGTGAAAATATCTTGTACTTGGTATTAACCAACATGAGTAACCACTGCAGCATCCCTGCAGTGTCATCATCCCTGGTAAGATCTGACCACAAAGCAGTCACTTTCGAAGTCACCCCCCCAGCTAGGGTTAAACAAAAAAACTTCTCTAAAGCTGATTACAGCCTCCTGAGGGAAGGTATAAACAGCTTCACAGCCCCCTCGCCTCCACAGAAACTGGCACATATGTCCAAACTTACACCTAAGTACTATATGAGCATTTATATAGCTGTATGGATGGAATCAGGAATACCAGACAGGATGAAATCCTCCTCCTCAAGGAAGAGTAAACCTATCTGGTGGAGATCTACAATAAATAAACTCTATAATAAAAGGAAAAAAATTGCTGTCCAGGACCAAGAAGGAGCAGGTGTATAACTGGAAGCAATCCCTCCTTAGCCTGAACAAGGAAATAAGAGCACTAGTGAAATACTCCAAAACAAACTTCAAGTCCAAACTGTCCACGTCTACTAAAGATAATCATAAGGCTTTCTTCACATATGTCTGCAATTTCATGGGAAGCACCCAGATCTGCTCAGAACTGGTGGACAAGGACACCGCATGCACAAACCCTGTAGATATAGCCAACCTACTGGCAGACAGGTTCAGTGAAAACTTCACCCCTCTGTGCCCTCCATCAGTAAAACAGGACATCCCCAGTACCTGCCCCCCTCCCCTTATCTCTAGGGTGCAAGTCATCACTGCCCTCTCAAAGGCAAAAAATACAGCCTCCATGGGACCCAATAACATCCCAGGCTGCATCCTACATGAACTCAGGCAGGAACTTGCAGCACCATTAGGCACCTTATTCAACCAAAACCTGTACACTGGCTTCATCCAAGCCGAGTGGAGGACAGCTGCTGTCATCCCTTTGCACAAAGGTGGAGTGCCCACCGATTCAGGAAATTATACACCCATTAGCCTAACTAGCCTGATCTGCAAGGCCATGGAGCAGATTATCATGGACCTCATTAACAAGGACATTGGCAACCTCCAGACAAGTGATCCTACACAGTTTGATTTTGTCAAGGGGAGGCTATGCCTGTTAAATTTGGTTGACTTCTTTGAGACAGTCACCAAGGCCATAGATGAGGGGAAGATGGTGCACACCACCTACCTTGACCTGGCCAAGACCTTCAATACTATTCCCCACTCAGGTATAATAGATAAACTGTCTCAACTAGGCATCAATCCATTTGTTACCAGATGGGTAGCAAACTGGCTCAATGATAGAACACACCTAGTCAAAATATGGGAAGCCACCTCAAGTATAGACCCGTAACAAATGGTGTACCCCAGGGATCAGTCTTGGGGCCTTTGCTGTTTGGGGATATACTTCTCAGAGGTGCATGCCAAATTTAGTGGACTATGGCTGACAAAGTTTGCAGATGACTACAAGCAGGGTGCTGTCATCAATTCCTCTAGTGATGTGGACATCCTCCAAGAGGGTCTCACCCAAACAAATGACTAGTCCCAGAATCTTGGCCTCAACCTGAATGCTAAAAAATGCATCATCATCCCTTTTGGGGAGAATAACATCCCCACAAATTATCACATTGATAATAAGGCACAAAGCACGCAATCAATCGTGAGGGACTTGGGAACCCAGGTTCATAGCAAACTGACTTTTGACCACCATATTGCCTCCATTGTATGGAAAGTTTTCTACATGGCCCACCTCATTAGTAAGGGTATCTTATCCAGGGACAAGGTGGTCATAACATCCTTGTATTCTTCCCTTATAAGACTGATATTGAATACAATGCCCATTTCAGGATGTACCTCACAAAGCACATGCAGCAGCTGGAGAGACCACAGAGATTCCTCACCCAGAGAATACAGGGCCTCAAACATCTACCCTACACAGATAGGCTAAAAGCCCTGTCCTTCTACTCAGTCTCCTACAGACTCCTCAGAGGTGACCTCTGTCTGGTATACAAAGCAAACTCAGACCCCGCCCTGATGGGACTGATGCATATTCGCAAGTCAAGCTCCACTTGAGTAACCCGCAAGTGAGACCTCAACCTGACTGTGCCATCAATAGGACTTGTTGGAGGGACAGATTTGTGTTCCAGAGACTCCTCCTTTTGTGGAATAGACTCCCTTGCCACGTAAAGCAGAGTACCTCATTAAATCTTTTTAAGCTCAACCTAGATAACTGGATGGGGAACAGAAAATAAACCCCTGGGATTCCACCTATGTCCCTGCTGGACAGTGGCATAGGGTGATGACTTGTTGGAACATGGGCTAAATTCTTGGCTAGGCTTGTAAGGGCTTCAGGGCCAATAGCCTAGTAACTTTCTATGATCCTATGATCCTATAAACCTCCAAGTCCTTGCATGAAGCAAGTCACTGCTTCTTTGGTTTGGACTCTGAATCCCTACAACACAGCGATAGCTACATATTAGTAGCATAGCTTTTCCTTCTTGCAATCTCACCTTCTTTGCAAATACAGCTTTTTTCAAAGTTTTTTCATTCTTTGTATTTACAACACAGGTGTGCACATCCGAGTTTGCATGTTTTTGCCTTACTATGTATTTACTTTAGTTTAAATATTACTGAAGGAAGTCCAGTAATTGTTGTTTGTTATTCTAATTTCATTCATGTAGATGTAGACCATCAGACTAATAAAGTTTCATATCCATTATGTTTATCTAAGTATGTCAACAGTCTTCTTTCAAAGTGAGAACCTAATATTCGTTCAAAATGCTTAACCATATCTGGAGAACCATGGTACAATGTAAGAACCATGCAGAATGCTACCATGTCAGACATGATTTTGAAAATCCCTCTTTTATTCACATAATTTGAACATAGATTGCCATTGACACTTGCATCGTTTCCTTATGCAGCTGCTTTCACAATCACTAGGATTTATTCCTTCTCCTTCCTAGTATGACCAATCATTTTCAGCTATCTTCCTTGACCCTTCTCTTTTCTACTTTTATCTTCATGAAAGTAAACTAATCCAAGTTAAGAAGTTGGATCTTGTCTGTGATGGTTCCTATTACCATTGTCAGTCTTCAGTGCTGTTGCTTATAAAGATCAGCCCAAGTCTATCATGACAGCATTCTCAAAATAAATGGCTACACAAACACCTGAGATAAGGATTTGAACCTCCACCATCATATAAATGAAGCACATTGGAGAGATAGATTCTTTACCCAACAGATGCTCCTGCATTTTAAGCAGAGTGACACCATTTCCTTCAAGAACTTGTTTTTATGACTGGATGTGGACCCATGAGTTCATCCCTAGCCTGACATGTTTTGTCCTCCTGGAACTGGAGGTACTTCTTGATAATGGTAATGCGTTATGTGCATTTAGTCTTCAGACTTGATTGCCTTGTGGTTGTTATGACCCTAGGAACCTATGATCAGGATTGTAGAAATGTTTAGTAAGGGAGATGTTGCATATCTACCTCATCATCCTCACCCTCCCAGAGCCTACAACGTTCTAGCTGCTCATCCTTCCTGACAATGTTAGTGGAACTGGTGGCATCCTTTATGCTGCCTGTATTACAGCATTGTCCTCCACGATCGTAACCATCTCTATATGTAAAGAAATGACTTCTCAGTCAGGAGACATGACTGCAGCAGAGGCAGCACCGTACCTCCGTAAAGTGAACTAAAAGTCTGATGAAGTACAGTAATCACACTTAACTGCTCCCATCGTTATTATTTCTGGTTTGATAACTGCTCATGCACTTATTTCCTGATCACAGTTTGTGCTGAGATTTATACTCTGAAATTATTGATGCTGTTTTTCTCCTGCTCCATAGTCAGGAATTCCTTTTCCAGTAAGAAGCATGTTCGCATTTCATGGAGTTTGATCTGGAAAAAATGTCTTCTTACTGCAAAATAGATAATTCTTCTTTTATTGTCAAAGCTAAACTGTTTAAATTTACTGTCTGGATTAAATCATCAAGAGCTGCTTATCACTCCTTTGGGAAATGTTCATAATATATCCCATATCTGGCTAATCCTTAATAACATATATACAATTTTAGGTGCTGTGTGGTCCAGGTCATGGCTAAAAGTGATATAGTCCACCTGCTCTTTTAGCAAGCTTTATCCTGTAAAAGTTGAAATGGCTTAGGGAGGCAGAATGGAGTCATATAGTGGAAATACATGCTTCAATGTTCTTAAGTTTGTTTCTGTTGTGACCAGCAGCCTACAAATCTTTTCTAATTTAAATATTTTACAGAATATAAGCAAATGAATAAAGTTCCTGCAACTATAATAAATCTCTGTGCAAACGTATAACACTTCATATAGTAGAATGCACACTCAAATTATTTGCTACTGTATTTCTAACTCCTAACTCTGCATTCCCCTAATCTATCTGTACTCATTTTATGTTTTATAAATCATCACATCTTGGTTAAAGCTTAACAAGTAACACTCAAAACGCAGCACATAATGATTGAACATTTTACTCAACACTAGAATTCTGAGGCAAGGCAATATACAGCTCATATATCTCAGATGGAAAAAAAGACATGACACAACAGTAAAATCGGTTCAAAGTAGCTTCATTAGTAAGTACTCACAAGCAGTCTGAAGAAAATAATTGCGTTCTGTTCTACTCAAGTTTGTACAGCCAGATATGGATATAAACAACATTAAGTTAGGGTTTTAGCAAACCTCTGCCTTTATTTACCTTCATATAACTTTACATTTGCTGACACATGCTGACATTTAACATTCTTACTAGAAGTAAACCCACAACAAACAAACACTAAAAACAAACCTCAGTGTTGGAATTCTCACCTAAACAGGGTATATAATTAAAAGAAAAAAAAAAAACTTGTGCCCAAAATCAGGAAGAACAACTCCCTTAAAGTGCTCTTTTATACAACTAAACAAGAAAGTAAGAGGTCTAATTAAGTCCAACAAGGCCAACTATAAGGTGAGAATAGCCTCGCGGGATAAGGACAATCACAAGGACTTCTTTAGCCATGTCCAGAACTTTAAAGGTACTAAAAGGAAGTGTGCTGAGCTGTTGGTGAATGGTACGATCTTCACCAATCAGGGTGACTCGACTGGATAATAAATTCAACTCAAACATCACCTTCTACTCCACCTAGCTCCTTCAACATACTTTTCTTAACTAGTAGCAGGGACCAGGTGCTGGCAGCACTTGCTTAATCCAAGAACACCACCTCCATGGGTCCTGGCAAAATCCTCAATTACCTCCCGAATAGTCTAAAACTTAACCTATCAAGACCATGCATTCTTCAATTACAGCCTATGCTCCAAGTGACTGGAGGCCCAAAGCAATCATTCCCCTTCACAAGGGGAGACCATCAGCTGACCCAGTGAACTACTGATTTATCAGTCTAATTAGCCTAATTTGTAAAGACATGCAACAAATTAGATGAACAAGGACACTGGAAATCTGTAAACATGTTTGAGAGGGTCAGCAAGGCAATAGATGAGAGAGGCATTCAATACCTCCTCACTCAGGCATTATTGACAAGTGCTCTGAGCTAGGCATAAATCCCTACATAACTCAATGGATTGCCAACTGGCTCACAGACGGGACACAAGAAGTTAAGATCAGTGAGACGACCTCCATCAAGAGACTGCTCACCACTGGAGTAACCCAGTGCTCTGTGCTGGGCCCACTCCTGTTTGGCATCTACTTCTCAGAAGTCAAGGCTAATGTTCAAGGCCTCTGGCTACCACATTCATAGATGAATGCAAATTGTGAGCTATTATAGATTCTGCCCAAGACACCGACATCTTGGAAGAAAGTTTAACACAGACAAATGGCTGGTGCCAAAGCCATGACCAAAAACTCGTTGGCAAAAATGCATTTTAATATCTTTTGGGAAACTATCAACCCAAGTTAATTACTCCATTGATAAAATACCCATTAGAGTTCGACCCAGTTTTAAGGGATCCGGGAACATATGTAAGCAGACACTAATTTGGCCATTGACCAACATGTAGCTAAGATAGTAAGAAAATCATTCTATGTTTCTCATCCTATAGGTAAGGGGATGGCATCCAGGTCCAAGGAAGTTACAGTACCACTGTATTCAGTCCTTATAAGACCTATCATTGAGTACAATGTCCACTTTGGAATGTACCTAATCAGACATTTGTAACAGTTGAATGCTCAGAAATGTTTCTCACTAGGAGAATTCAGGGCATGAATACCCTGTCCTACACTGATCACCTAAAGTCTCTGTCTCGGTATTCAGTCTACTATAGGCTGCTGAGTGGGAGTCTTTGCTTGGCTTACAGGGCTTCCTTAGATGCAGCCCTGATGAATGTGGTGCACATATGCAAAATAAATAGCACCAGGAACTCTGGATCCAGGGTTCTCAACTTCACTTGTCACATAAACAAAAAGTGCTGGAGAGACAGATATGTGTCTCAAAGGATCCCTGCGCTATGGAATAGGCTGCCCCTCCATGTAAAACAGAGTTCATCCCGGACACTATTCATACAAAACCATGACAATTGGATGGGAAATTGTAAATGTATCCCTGGTCTGATCCCTGAGTCCCTTATGGAAAGAGGCCATCAATAAGAAAAGAACTCTGTTTTGCATGTATAGGGTATGTGACTTCTGAGTTTAACCCAATCACTCCATAAACACAGATCTTCTCAAAGATCTATTGTGTCAATGCCATTAAACATTATGGTACATTAAATTCATAAAGATAGACGATAACTCTTCATCTATAGTCTTAGCTATTCTTTCATCAATTATTTAACTGTAGTCCTGAAATATTTGTAAGAAAGAATCTTGGCCAGTCACAATGTATAGTTTAACAAACTTTAAAGGCTGTGTCTTGTATTTCAGTGAAAATCATGCCTGAGTGTATGACAGCTGTATATATGGGGCTGGAATGTTTCATAGCTAATAATGAAGGAAGCTCTTGTGGGGCAAAAAAAAAGTCCTAGTAGCCTATATAATTTTCTACTTAACCCAGTTTCATAGCACAATCCCGTGCTCATATGTAGCTAGTGTTATATGATCCACATCTCTGGCACTCCTGGTTGGGTGTTTTGTCTTCCAGATCAACTCTTAAACCTTACAGGTGAAACATGCCAAGAATGTATTTGCTTCACATATGTGACTGTATATGAGAATGAAGTGTAGTATCAGGATATGAATTAAAAACTCTATCCCATTCTTTTTGTGATAAGATGCAGTGCACCATCATTTCCTCAAGCACACATTACCTATTTTTAATTTCTCCAAGTCTTTTGGGCTTCTATTACCATGACAAGAATGGACCCCATTCCTAAGTCAAAGTACGATTAAAGTTCATGAAATTAGTATTGTTTCATTCTTTCATCTTCATCATCTTTGATGTCAGCCAAAAATGCTCTTCTCAGCACCCGTAATGTGCCCAGTAATGACTCCTTCTGCAGTTCATATGGAGTTACATGTATTGGTAACATATCTAAATATGACTGTAGGTTCTTTTTTATAAGACCCATTGCTCCTACTACTATTGGAACTGTCTTTGTTTCTTTCTTTCTTCCACATTACTCTCATTTCTGCCTGCAAATCCCGATATTTTATGACTCTGTGTCTCTGTGTATGCAAGATACTGTAGTCACTGGATGTAGTGATTTCAGTAATCAGTGCTACTTCTGTCTTCTTTTTATGGACCATTATATCTGGTTTTCTTGCATGTATCTTTTGAACTGTTGGTAATGGGTGGTCCCATGTGATGTAGACTTTATCATTTTCTATGATGCTTTGTTTCTCATTTTTCCAGTGTTTTTCAGCTACTTCAGTACCATAATATTTGCACAATCTCCAGTGCAGCAGTCTTGCCACATTATTATGCCTTTCAGTATACAGTCCTTTTGCCAGTAGTATTTCACAACTAGCAACAAGGTGTGCAACTGTTTCCAATTCTGCTTTACAAACCTACTGTTTCTCCCACATGTTCAATGGACTTTGTAAACCAATGTGTACGTAGTCCACTATCTTGGGCCATCAATATTAACCTTTCAACATTTGGTTTGAATTCACCTCCATGTAACCATTCCTGCTTTTGATCCTGATCAAAATGAGGTTCTTCCAGAAGTTTTCTATACTTGCAACTATATTTATGCATTTTCCACATTTCTTGCCTTCATATCCTTCACATTATATTCTTTCTTTTGTTTTTTTGGCACATTCAGTTGCTGCCTGAGTTTTACCCACTTTTGGTTTGATTTCCATTCCTGCTTGATGTCAATATGCTTCTGATAGACTAAGCAGGGAAGTCATCTTAGATTTATTCTCCTCATGTTTTAAATTTTCACTATGTTTGGATCCTGTGAGGTCACCAGATATGGTGGCAGTCCCACAATTGCAGATCTATACATGTAATAAATTTCAAGGAGGCCCATACCTCCTTCGGAACAGGGAATATATAATCTTGGTATACACTGATTTTTATAAATCATTTGGTGAGCATGACGTATCCTTCTTGTTTTCTTATCTAATCTACCCGTCATGTTTTGGGGCCAGTCATTCACTCCAAAACTGTAAGTTAGGACAGGAAGAGCAAATTGGTTTATAGCTTGAATTTTGTCCCCAGATGTCAATGCTGTCTTCAAGATTAATTTAAGTCTTCTAAAATATTCCTAAGTTTTATTCTCATTTGTTTTATTGTTGATCCTTCATCAATACGCAAAAATGTATACACTCCCTCTTGCTCAAGTTCTTTTATATCACATTCTTGTTCCCAACTGATGTTTTCTTGTTGCTGCAGTTTTCCTGCTTTAAAGGTTGCTTTTGCATACTTATCAAGACCAAATGGCATTTGTATATCATCTGAAAAAGTTTGACAACTTGCAGTTGTACTTTCAGTTCCTCATGTGATGAGCTATACAGTTTTAAATCATTAACAAAGAGAAGATTAGAAGTCTTTACACTTAGTTGTTTTCTTGGAGCCAAATTATAACCATGGCCTGATCTGTTAAGTAGGCAGCTTAATGGGTTAAGGGCAAGGCAGAATAGTAGAGGTGACAGGGAGTCACCCTGGAATATCCCCCTTTGGATTTTTATCCCTGGAATAATAATTTGTCCTTTATCATGGCTTAATTGCAGTGTGGTCTGCCACTGTTTCATGGTCACCATAATGTAGCTGGTCAGTGTAGGATGTATCGTATACATTTTTAAGCACTCTTTTATCCATGAATGATACTATCAAATGCTTTTTTGTAGTCAATCCATGCCATACTTAGATTCTTCCCCTTTTCACAGTTCTTCATTATGACTTTATTTAGCAACAAATGATCCTTTGTTCAATATGACTTTCTTTTATTGCCCTTTTGTTCTATTGCCATGATTGAGTTTTCTTCTAAATGACTATAATCTCTGTCAGTATCAATTCCAGTGTATAGTTTATACGTCGCCGGAAGGCAAGTTATTGGTTTATAATTTTTAGAGTAGCTTGCAGGTTCACTCTAGTAGAAGTATTGTTTTTTCTGTTGTTAACCAAGTTGGTGTTTGTTTGGGGTGCACATATAATTAGTTCTTACTCATCGCTAAATCTTTGTGCAAAGATGTTAATACTTTTAACCAGAAGTTAGGTATGCATCTGGCCCTGGGGTTTTCCAGTTAGAGGCTTTTCTTAACTTTGTTTCAATCTCTCTGGCAGTTACTTTGTCCCATTTAATATCCTGTACCTTTAAACTTCTTATTCTTTCTTTTACTTCTATCCATTTAGCATCTTTGTTATGTTCCACAGGATCTTCATAAATACTTCTCCGAAATGTATCTATTTTTTCTTTTTTTGTGGTCTTTCAATTCCTTTTACCTTGTTTCTCAATTCTCAATAAATTGCTTATTGTGTACTTTTCCTTTATATTTACTGTGGATCTTCTAAGTTTTTCTGCCTGTGCTGAGATGTTTAGTTTGTTATTTGTGATAGTGCATGATAGATCCTGATCTGTTCTAATGCTGCACATTAGTTTTAGCACTTCTACCTTTCTAAGTATTTTATTGATTTGTTCCCTTTTCTATACTCTTCTAACAGTGACACCTCTTGTCTTAATTGCTTTATAGTTTTCTCTATTTGATACTTCCATGATGGTATTTGATATCTCCCTATTCCTTTCCCTCACTACCCTGTGAACTTGTGGTAGAAATTTATCGGTTATTAATTTAGCTGCACAGTAATATATCCTGTTTACTTCTGTTTTATTGCATGGATCTCTATGAATAGTCTTAATTACTGTATTCATTTGCTTTATCAAACTTCTGACTTTTTGGGTTTTACCTTCTGCAGTCTATTTCTCTCCTTGATCTTAATATGTCTGTCTATCTCTATTAAATCAAGCATCTCCTCTCTTAACTCATTTTTTTCAAAACTGAGGACACATTTTTTTGTTTTCCATTTCCCACAGGTATTCTATAGAAATTTCTATAGCATCTTCCTGTGCCACATTCTCTTCAATTTCATCCTGTGCCATCCATTGCTCTGTCATATGGAAACTCAATGACCTATCACTCCTCAACATTGACTGCTTCAGAGTTTCCACAGTTTCCTGCTCCTTCTCTTGCTGTGCAACTTCAGCTGAACGTTTATACTAGTTTCCTGTGGAAGACTCCAAAATATCTTCATATGGCCCTTGACCAATTGCTTCCTGTTCAACTGGTTTTCCTTAATTTGGATGTCTATTGCTCTAACCTGTTGTGGTGCTTTCTAAATAAGATGTTCTACACTGAATCCTTCACTTCACAGGTACTCCATAACCTCAGTGTCTATTACTTTAACTTCTCCATTACTAATCTCCTTTTCTACTTTTCCTCTTTGTCTACTTATTTTTGTATTGTAAAGTTTTCCATGTCCAGATTCCTTTACTTATATTTCTCTTCAAATATCTTTGGTGCTGCTCCTTTTGTATTTATTAGTTTTGCTTTCTCCTTTGCATAGATATTACACAATATTAAATCTCTTTCTCTTTCCCATGTCCATATTTCTTCTTCAGATGTTGACTGATCTTCCTGTTTCTCCTTACTTTGGGAAATCATTCCATCATGCTGTGATGTAATCTGTATTAGACCTTCTACACCAAATCTTTCACTTCGCAGGCACTCCATAACTTCAACTTCTATTTTTTTTAATATCTACTTTACTAATCTTCTTTTCTACATTCCCTCTTTGTGATATTATTGTTTTATTGTGAAATCTTCCATATCTAGATGCCTTTGCCTGTATTTCTTTTTGAATGTCTTTGGGGATGCCTTCTTTCTATTAATTAATTTGGCTTTCATCCTTGCATAAATATTATACATTATCAAATCTCTCTTTCTTTCTCATGTCTATATTTCTTTTTTATACTCAAAGCAAAGTGCCTTTCAACTTAGAAAAAAAAATAGCATTTTTGTTAAATATACTTTTGATTATCTACAGTTTACTTCAGTGTTTCATAGTCCATTTTTAAAGTTTTCAAGAAAACAAACTAATCTGTATAGTTTGCAGGCTTGGTATATATCTGGAGAAAGGTTCCTGGTACTCCCTGACTAGATTCACATGACTAATATCAATTCTTCAGGGGTACTCAACAGCTTTTTCTAGTCAGGAGTAAAAAAAAAAAAACCACCGCAGTCCTGGCCGCAAAATCCCTGACTGTGACAAGCAAATGATGTTGATATTGTGGGCCTCCTTCACAGGTGATTCACATTAGTCTATGTTATTTCCATTTTTTTACTACATTTATATTCGGTCTGTACATAACACCATCAAGTTTTTGTCAGAATATTCAGTTTATATACATCAGTTTTATGAATGAAACAGCCACTATGCTGCACTACATATGTATACATAAATATATATATATATATATATATATATATATATATATATAGATATATATATATGTATATATATATATATATATATATATATATATATATATATATATATATATGTAGATGAGTCTACTTCACATGACTGAAATCTCAAAACAGCAAATTTCATTTAACTGAGACCACAGTACTTAATTTTCAAAATACTGAAAACCCATTTGACTAACACTCATACTGAAAGCTTGCAATGCTGAATTTCAAAATACTGAATTTTAAGCCATAGACATGCACACTTCAATACCAAAGACTAACTCTTTCCAAAACTTAAAACATTTCTTACATACCGTCTTAACAGAAACTGGATGATATAAAACCAAACTATGTGGGGGGGCTATGTCCCCATTCCCCTCACACTCCCCTAATGATATATATTAACTCCAAGCTGGCACTACAGTGGGGACAAGGTCATATGCCTTTTACTTACCTTACAGTACTGTACACACTGCCATTGCTGTTGGCAGTGCAGGAAACATCCACTATATTACTTTAGATACTTCCCATAAAAATGTACAGAGACATACCCCCATTTAGAAATACCTCAACACTACTTTCTATGCTACTATCAGTAGTCTGACAGTAGGCACTTTAATTTACAGCAATTTTTTTTATCACAAGCAAGTGACAGGTGAAGGGAAATGCACATCATGTCTATGGCTTAAAATTCAGTATTTTGAAATTCAGCATTGTAAGCTTTCAGTATAATTAGACTCAGTCAAATAAGTTTTCAGTGTTTTCAAAATGAGGTATTGTGGTCTCAGTCAAATGAAATTCAGTATTTTATGTGTGTGTGTGTGTGTGTGTGTGTGTGTGTGTGTGTGTGTGTGTGTGTGTGTGTGTGTGTGTGTGTGTGTGTGTGTGTGCAAAACATTAGGTGAAATAGAACATTAGAGAAAGGACTCTGTGGGGTCCCTTGTTGCATATTGGTACCTTGTATCTCCCCAGTGCCTCTTGTCTTTTTTCTCCTCATCCTGATCCCACATTGTCTAGTTAGTTAGATTACTTATTTTTTGTTTCTCCACCCATTGTTTTACCTTTTAGCTTTTTCCCAAATACTTTTAATGCACCCTAACTGGCCAAGACTTTACTGCAGTAAGTGCCGAGGAATTAATTGAATTAAGCAAGAGGCCCTTTTTTAATCCAATTATAACTTGAGCAAAAATCATGAGCAAGGAAAGATATTCAGTCTTATTTTTGTGAAAGTAAAATAATTTGCATCTGAAGCTTATTGTTGATGTCAAATGTATAAATCCTATCTGTTAATAGAACCTGCCTCTGTACCCTGCCATCATCATCATCATCATCAAGCCCTTTCTCCCATTTTTCTACATGGTGTCAGGGTGTTACATCAGCTGTCACCACCTCTCTTGATTCAATGCCACTGTCCTGCCTTCTTTTACAGTATTGCCTGACTGTCACAGGTCTTCTCTTAGAAAATCCATCCATTTTTTTGCTGGATGCCGTCAGTTAATCTTCCTTTTTGTCCCAAATCTTCTTCACCAGATTGCTTTCTACTTTACTGCACATGTACCTGAACCATCACAATCTGTTCTTTTTTACCTTCTCTGCAATTGGAGCTACTTGGGCTTATGCTCTGATGTCCTCATTACTTTGTCTTTTCCACAGTGTATCCCATCACATGTCAAAGGCACTTCATCTCCATCACCACTAGCTTTAACCATTATTCCAATTCTTCCTCATCCTGCCCAGACTGTCAGACATTTACTTAGTGATTACAATGCTGATATTTGTGATAGAAGGCAAAAACAGACTAAGCTGCTTCTTTTAGCTACATTGCAATCCCTTCTCAAATCTGTAGTCATTTTGATCACAAATAATCTCCATATCCATCAATAACAGCCACTTCAAGTGTTTCATTGTGTAAAAAAATGCCTGCAGTAAAGTATTCCAGCTCTCTTCACATAAATGTACACTAGTTTAAGATGAGCACATAGCTGAGAGTCATGCTAACAGATTGTCATCAGTTTGGTCTAACACAAATCAACAGAAAACATTTAGACAAAAGCACTTTTAGCAAAACTCCAAAAAAATCTGTTTTTTTTTTTGCAGGGGGTAAGCCTCCATGCACCTTTTATTTGGGGCAATACCTTATACACCACTGAACTTTTAAAATATCTGCTGTGAGGTTGCACAGTAGGAGGGGGAAGAATTTTCAGCTATCACTGAACATGCTTTCAGCTAAACATTTTCAGTAGATTTGCATTCCACTGCATCAGGGTCAGTCACTTGTATTTGCCAATGGTCCACATACCCAACAATTAAAGCTATAACTATTAACTGCATACACCTTAAGAACGTAATTTAATAAAATAAAAACGAAACAATTGGACACAATAATTTATTTTAACTCCTTACACACAGACACAGATACAGTCTCACATACACACACACACACACACACACACACACACACACACACACACACACATGCGCTGCATGCACACACACACAGCGCACACATACAAATGCCCCCACCAGTTACACCAAATTCTGTTGCTGTTTAGACTTCATGTACCTAACTGACATCAAATGAATGAATAAATACTTAATAACATTGTCAGAGGTGCAACAGGTACCATACTTGTCTTTGGTGCAGAAGGCTGTGAGTTTTAGTCCCATACAAAGTAGATGGATTGCTAACATTGTAGTACAGCATAAGGGGGATGCTGCACCCTTGAGTATGCCATCCTTCAGATGAGATATTAAACCAAGGTCCAAGCTGCTTGACCTGGTGATAGTTCAGGTGGATGTAAAAAAACCCACAGCACCAATGAAAAAAGTAAGGTTCCTTTTTTGACAGTATTTCTTTTCTTTTACATAAAAGCTATCTGTTTAAATAAATACACTCCAAAGTTTGTGAACACGAAAATAAACATAAAATAAAACTACTAAAAATAAAATAAAGTAGACTGCATTACTTCATATAAATTACACACACACACACACACACACACACACACACACATATATATATATATATATATATATATATATATATATATATATATACATATATATATATATATACAATTCCACACTTTTAATGCAGCCACCTTCTTGTCACAACCACATTTTTATTCTGTCTACAATTTCCTTTTCATTACACATTTTCTTAAATAAAATTTCTTTCATCCTTTCCTGCCATACTGAATATATAATAGCCTACAGATTTTATCTTTTTATCTTTTGTTTTTTTCCTCTTCTTTTCTATAAAATCTATGTACAATATTTCCGCACTTTTATCCTTTGTCCACTCCCAAGCCCCATTTCCAAAAGACTTTCAGTATAAATGACCACTTCCACTAAGATCAGTCAGAGAGAAGGTGTTTTGGCATTTCATCCCCATAGTAAGCCTGTTTATAGATAGGCCTTATAGTGAAGTAAGTCACTTAAACTGAAAGCAAGTCTTTTGCAATCAGGGCAGAGTTACATGACAGCAATCTTTTTGATCCAGCCACCAGTGCCCCTGCATATACTGACTTTTCCATAATCATTCTAAAAACACATGCTCCAATGTTTTATTTTCATTGCAAACCAAACAATTCTAATATTTCATTGCGTTATATTTAATTTTTCCTTTCACTGTCATTTTTATCATCAAACACCATAAAAATACTGTCTTTCTTCCCATTTAAATCTATTCCTTTATTCTTTGATTTACTTCCTCCAATTGATATATATATATATATATATATATATATATATATATATATATATATATATATATATATATGTATATAAATTATGTTTGTGTACAATATTTTACATCTGTCTTTCAACCATTTTTCTCCATACTGTACTTTCTCCCTTTCACTTTCTTTTTACTTTCAAGTTCTATCCATAAGTCTTTTGTACCTTTCTTCTATAATTGTAATCATAATATTTTCCTTATCAAGTGTTTTACCCTTTAAAATACTATACAAAATAAAGATGTCAAAAAAAATTAGAGTGTTTTAATCCTGACCCTCCATTTTCAGTTTTGCTGTAAACTATACCTCTTTAAACTAGGTTTGACCTTAAACCCTGTTTTAAAAAAAGTCACCTATAAAATATATTTTTCTCCATCTTCTGGGCAAATCATAATGGATTCTACATGTCTTACTTTTTTAAATAAGTATTTAATAAATACACTTCTTTTCAAGAAGTGAACTCAGTCTTTCTCCACAAAATTATATACATTTTTCCTGTTCTTTCATAATCTACTACAAAAACAACCACCAAGATTTCTATTTTTATTGTTAAAATAAATACCTGCATTTTAACTGCTTTTCCGAAACCTTTATTTTTATAATTATGTTAAAACTGTATATCCCAAGCATCTCTCCACTATCAAACCAATATTTCTAGCTATTAAAATGACCTCTTATGCATATGTCATCATGACAGCATTACAGGATATTCAATTCCTCCCCTTTATTTATATCTAGCTTCTTTATTTTTTTATAAATCAAAATAGTTATAGCAGTTCTTTACAATTAAACCAACAAACTGCTTATAGAGCATCTCTGTCTTTCTTTTCTATCTACTCAAATACCTCTTCTCACCAAGCCATTGAAAATGGCATTAGTATCATCTATAGCAAGTACTGATTTACACATCTGAATTACTGACTTAGTTATAATATATCTTTATTATATATTCCATAGCTGTTCTCTCATTATATTATCCAACACTTTTTCTACATCCATTCCTATAATCCTTATTTTCCTTTTTTCCTTTATACAGTATACACTTTCTTTTACCGATGTGATGATATGAGTTAGTGCCATCTGTGACAGGAAGAGTGGGACAGTGCATATATAACATATGCCAGCATAACCAGCTAGAGTTTTGTAAATAATTTTATGTCACACAAAGCTATGTCAAACCCAGAGCTTTTAGACATGTTCCACTTAAAGAAATCCCAATCCCTATGAGCTACACACTCTAGGGTCCTAAACCTCATCACAACAATAAACAGAACATGCTGGAGGGATAGATTCCTGTCCCAGAGACTTCCCATACTCTGGAACAAACTACCTATCTATATCAAACAAAGCTCCTCATTAGCACTCTTCAAGAAAAATCTTGATGATTGGATGGGAGATAGGAAATTCACCCCGGGGATCACTTATGTGGCTTTGCTTGACAGTGGCACAGGAAAATAATTTTCTTGGGTGGTGAAAGCCAGGGTACATTTGGCTAGGCTTATATAGGCTCTAGGGCCAATAGCCTAGTACCTACCTATGAACATATGAACCTATGTCATTTGACTATCACATTGATTTGTATATATGCCTGTGTTAAAAATTTATTTGTAAAGTTGTTGTTTTAAAATGCATCAACAGTGGGTCCTGCTGGACAGAAAAGAGATATACATGTATGTCAGAAAGTATTATTATAATTGATTAAATGTATATGTTTTAAAAGAGAATTCTGGAAGGGAAGAGGTTAATCTCAGTCCAGCTAATTTTGAAGAAATAGGTTGAAAATTATATGGGTTGGTTTAGGCAATAAATATTTTATTTTACAGGTCTGATCGCAGCCAGAGACAAAAATGTCTAGGAAAACCTGGACTAAATGTATTGTCCTTAGGTGTGAACTAATTGCTGCACTGGAAGAGTGGAAATTTCTAAAATTGTTTTATAGCTTTCAGATGCTGCAACAGATCTTAGCAAAGCTCTGGGTGTGTATTGTACCAGAGTCAGGTGACCAGATGTGATGTTATTATGTAACCAGCAGTGAAATTATTTTTTTTAGATATCAATGAGAGATATGACAGGGCTCTTGCAACAGCACTTTTTTTGAAACTTGACAGAAAAGATCTCTCACAGATATCTCACATAATCACACCTCATATTGCCTTGCTACAGTAAGCAACTCAACACCTCATCTTGCCTTGCTGCAGTAAGTAAGTTAACTAGGTAAGAGTATTTCTTTAGTCAGTTAGGAAAATATATTAAGATTAGGTAAGTATTGTTTTTCTGCATCTGTGTGAATCTATCCAACTGTGTTATTTTTTATATATCTCCTGTGATTGAAACTCTGGTGTTTATTATAACTAGATATTGAGTATTCTCATGTTTTGTATTTTGTTATTTATTATTAAATATTTTATGCCTTTCATTGTGGCTGGTCTTTTAGAGAATGCTTTTAAACAACATGAGAGTACTTATGCTTATTTTAGTGACATTGTGACCACTCCTGAAAACCTTGCAGCATTGGTCACACTCTACCATTTGTATTAGTATTAATTTTACTCATTATAATTGAATGCCCTTGTAAGAGCCTTAGAGTAGATGACTGGTGGCAGTGTGATTACCTTATAATTTGGGTAGAGGGGGTACAGCTGGTAAATCTGTGCCAGTCTTTCCCAGGTGTGTGTGTGTGTGTGTGTGTGTGTGTGTGTGTGTGTGTGTGTGTGTGTGTGTGTGTGTGTGTGTGTGTGTGTGTGTAAGTCAAATATTCAAGTGTGTGTGTCAGCTACTTGTAACAAGGGCAAAGAACTCCAAAATGGGCAGTGTAGAGTATTTGGGGCCTGGATAGAGAGAGAGAGAGAGAGAGAGAGTCCAGCCCCAGGTCTGGAGTGTGCTTCCTATGTGCTCATAAAGAAAATTGTGTTTGGTGCAGAGAGCTGCATCCAAAAATACTGTGTGTATCCATTTTTGCTTCTAGTGGCCATCCCTTACCAGTGCCAATGGTGAGTATTGAGGCTACTTGATTACTGGCCCACAGTAGGGACCATCACATATTAGTGGCAATAGTGAGATATTAATTGAATCAAGTAGCCTGTGGGCAGTTGTCACTGAAAGTGTGTGCATCCTCAGCAGCCACAAGGTAAACATACAGAGTTTCATTTTCACAACAGTTTTATTTATTTCTGTTAGTTTAGTTTATGGAAAGCAGGAAAACATGGCAGCAGATGATTATGGCAAGCTGACAAAAAAAAAAAGCAGTTGGCCAAGGTGTGTGAAGCCAAAGGACTGGTACATGCCAGTGACCAGCAACCAAGAATATAACCAGTCTGGTGACAGGTATGTGCAGCCTTCAGAAACAGGACAGTACACTTTCTCCTCAGAAGACTTAAAAACCCATCTGAAGTTAAAGAGACTTAAACTGAAGGCCAAACATTTAGAATTAGAATCAGCAGGGAGACTGTGGTGTTTGGAGGCTGAAGAAAATGACAGACTGCAGCAGGCAAAACATATGGAATTAGAATAAGCAGAGAGACTGCAACATTTGGGGGCCAAAGAAAATGAGAAACTGTGGTGTTTGGAGGTAGAATAAAATGAGAGACTGCACCATTTGGATGCTGAAGAAAAGGACAAGCAGCATTAACATGAGAGGGAGATGCTGACTCTTCTTCAGGATCATGGAGGTAATGGAGAAGGGAATAACCAAACCCAAGAAGCAATAATGGCCAGAAAACATCTTCCACAATTTACACAGGGGATAATTTTGATAGTTTTATTCATATATTTAAATGAGTATGTAAACAGTATGATGTTGGCCAAAGGCTCTGGGTATAGTTCCTGACCCCCTTACTTCATGGTAAAGCTATACTTTCTGTTTCTAAATTGCCTGACAATGATTGTTTAAACTATGATATAGTAAAACAATGTTTTTTGGACTGTTTTAAGTTAACACTTGAAGCTTACAGAAAATCTTTTGTGAGGATAGACACAAGGCAGACAAACGTATATGTGATTATATTGTGGAATTTTCACAGGTGGGTGAATGAGTTTCAGATCATCACTTTTGAAAGTCTGGCAGACCATTTGGTCAGGGAACAAGCCCTTAGCACTTCTGGAGGACATGAGAATCTGGTTGTCAGACCGAGAGTGTAACTCTGCAGATGAGCTGGGGAGAAAAGGGGATCTCTACTCAGCAAGCAGGGCACCACTGTACAAGAAGCTGATACCCAGTGCTGCACATCGATATAAAGGAACCCATGGTGGGCAGCCTAAATCACCCCAGCACAGTCTATCATTAAAAATGGAAGTCACTAATTCAGGTACACAGTCAGGATCATGGGTTAGATCTTTTACATGTAACCAGAGAGTCCATGTAGCATACAAATGTCCACTGAAGCAAGGTGGGGAACAAAAGGTGAGGGAGCCAGCAAGTGGTAATAAAAGTGTGACAGTTGTAAGTTGTCTGGAGACCTCAGGTACCAATCTATCATCAGAATTTGTATCCTATCTTACTGGATGGAAGACAGGCCACTTCTAAGAGAGACACAGCCTCTGACATAAGCATTGTGAAGCCTACAGTGGTTAAAGAGGAACATTACTTGCTTGGAAAGTCCACTGCAGTCAGAGCATTAGGAGGGACTTCATTCCAAATGCCTTTGGCCAGGGTTCACTTTGACTGGGGTGGTGGAAAAGGAAGCAATCAGGTAGGTGTATTTCAGGATATCCCTACAGATGTCTTGATATGGAATGATTATGATAATGAAGTATCTTTTGTGCATGCATTTATACACAGTCAGGCTTGGAGACAGACATGTAGGTCTGGTAGCTTGGGAGAGACCTAGAGAGACCCCACACCTGAAGCTGGGGCTGGTGATGTAGATATTTCAGGGAGGGAGGCACCCTGATGCAGTGAGCCTGAAAGTGAGCCACAGCTGCTGGTTGGTACTGATGTTCCCATGGACAGGGTGACTGCAAGCAGAGAGGTGAGTGGTAGTTCCCAGGTTGATAGTGAGGCACCACTGTCAGAAGATACCAGGCTTCCTGTGGAAAGAGAGCTGGAAAAGGTCACAAAGGCAGAGTTGAGACAGGCTCAGCTTTAAGACCCTACATTATGAGGCTTGATGGAGGTAGCTAAGGAGGCAGCTGATGCTCAAGGAAAAGGGGGGGCTGTATGCTGAACAAAGGGTTACTGTATAGAGACTGGACCCCTGAGGGAGAGCTAGATGGTGAGGTACTACAGTAGTTGGTAGTGCTCACAGCCTACCATCTGGAACTTTGAGCAATAGCCCACGACATTCCTTTCACAGGTCATATGGGCATAAAGTGCACCAAAAGACATACTATGCAGAGATCTTATTGGCCTGGAATTGCAAGGGATGTAACAGGGTACTGCAGGAACTGTGAGCAGTGCCAAAAGGTAGGCAAGGCAGGAGACAAGGTCAAAACTTCTTTGATGCCTTTGTGATTGAACAGCTATTTGAGAGGGTAGCTGTGGATATTGTGTGAAATCTGAGTACCCCAAGTTCCACAAGGAAGAAGTATATCCTGGCAGTAGGGCTCTGTCCTCCATTGCTCCATTGAGGCAGAAAAGGTAAAAAATGTTTGCTTGAGATTTTCAGCAGGGTAGGTTTCCCAAGAGAAAAACTGACTTACAGATGTGCCAATTTTATGTCAAACCTGCTGGCTTGTCTGTTGAAGTGCTGTGGGGTGAAGCATCTAAAGACCACTCGGTACCACCCCCAGACTAGTGGTCTTGTGGAGAAGTTAAACTCTACACTAAAGACCATGCTACAGGCATTTGCAAACCAATTTAAAAGGGAGTTGGGCAAATATTTGCCCCATCTGCTGTTTGTATACAGATAATTACTCCAGGAATCCACAGGTTTTTCACCCTTTGAGTTGCTGTATGATCATAGGGTGAGGGGGCATTTAGATTTGATTTGCAATGAGTGAGAGGGTGATTGTGAATCCCACAAGGAGTCTGTTGTGCTACATGTCCTAAACGTCAAGACAAGGATTATGGAGCTCATGGGCTTGGCCCAGGAGAACCTGGCAGGAGCCCAACAGCAGAAAAAGGTGTAGCATGACAGGAAAGCTCAAGCCCGAGAGTATGCTGTGAAATAGGAGATTATGGTGCTCATTCCTATCAGATACAATTAGCTACAGGCAGCTTGGGAGGGACCTTTTGAGGTGGTAAGGAAGGTCAGTGATGTTACTTACATGGTAAACCTGCTAGGCAGGAGCACAAATTGTACCATGTTAACATGATAAAGCCTTACCATGATTGGGAGGCACTGGTGCTGTGTAATGGAGGTCAGGAGGTGTCTGAAGTGGATCTGGTGACTGATCTCTTCAGTGAGGCTGGGACAGACACCTCTATGGAAGAGGTAGCAATGTCCCAGCAGCTATCCCCCACCCAGGTGCGAGAAATCTGAGCAGTGTTTCAAGAGTTTGGGGGTACGCTCACTGGGAAACTTGGGTGCACCCTCCTGGTGCAGCACCATGCGGATATAGGACCCCAAAGGTCTACCTATCAAATAGGCCCTTTACAGGGTGCCTGACTGAGTCAGGCAGACGCTGAGGGAGGAGATACAGGAAATGTCTGAACTGGGGGTAATCCCTGAGTCCAGCCATCCCTGGGCCTCTCCAGTGATGCTGGAACCAAAGAAAGATGGCAGTACCTGGTTCTTGTGGACTACAAAAAAATATATACAGTCACAGAGAGTCAGATGTTTATCCCATGTCTAGGACAGCTGATGCTCTAGAGCAGCTGTGTGAGGCTAAGTATCTTACAACTACTGATCTAACCAAGGGCTACTGGCAGGTGACCTTGACTCCCAGTGGTAGAGCGAGGTCAGCCATTGTCACTCCTTTCGGATTATAAAAGTTCACAAAGATGCACGTTGGGATGAAAATGCCCCGGCAACCTTCCACATGATGGTAGATCATATCCTAGCAGGAACAGGAGATTATGCCCTTGCTTACCTGGATGATATTGTCACTTACAGCCATTCCTGACAAGAGCACCTTCAGCATGTCAGGGAGGTCCTGGGCAGACTGCAAAGGGCAGTGTTGACCTTTAACCTCAGTAAGTGTCAGGTGGGTATGGCAGAGTTCTCCTTCCTGGGACATAGAGTGAGGAGTAGTAAAATCAGGCAGAACCTGCCAAAGTGGAAGCTATTCAGGCATGGCCTGCCCCTGTTACCAAAAAGCAGGTGAGTGCATTCTTGGGGACAGCAGGGTATTATAGAACATTCTTTCCCAATTATAATACAATAGCTGCTCCCCTCACAGACATGAAGAGGAAAAACAGGCCAGACAAACTAGTGTGGTCCCCAGTCTGCGAGCAGGCATTCCAAAAGCTTAAAGAGGCTTTGGGAGGACCCCCTGTGTTATCCAGTCCAGATTACAGCAAAGAATTTGTTGTGCAGGTGAATGTTTTAAACCATGCAGTGGGGGCTGTGCTCAACCAGGTTTCATCAGAGGTAGAAGAGCATCCAGTTTTATATCTCAGCCATAGACTCCAACCCAGGGAGGAATGTTATGCAGTTGTAGAAAAAGAATGTCTAGCCATAGTAGGGTCCTTGCAGAAATTTCAGCCCTATCTGCATAGAAGGAAATTCACCATGGTTACAGACCACAAACCCTTAACATGGCTACATCTTGCCAGGTAGAAAAATGCCAAGTTATCAAGGTGGAGCCTAAGGTTGCAGGCAGATGACATGACAGTGCAGCACCATAGTGCAGTCAGCAATGCCAATGCAGATGGAGTCTCAAGACATGGTATAAATTAATGTGTTTCCAGACAGGCCCATTTCTCTCAAGCAGTTTTTTTTTCCAGGATTACTTGAAAAACTAGCTTGACTCTTCAAAGGGGGGAGGGATGTGATGATATGACGTAGTGCAATCTGTGCCAGGGGGATTAGGGCAGTGCATGTGTAACATATGCCAACATAGCTAGCTAGAGTTTTTAAAGAATTTTTTGTCATTTGACTATCACATGGATTTGCACAGATGCTTTTGTTAAAAATTCATCAACAATGGATCCTGCTGAACAGAAAGGAGATATACATGTATAAAAAAAAACAGTCCTTGAACCAAATATGGAATCAGATGCAAAAAACATAGAATACAAGAAAAAGAAAAATAATCTGGTTCCACACAGCAGTGAAAATCAATATGTCCTTTATTGTAGTAGCTTTCTCGGAATAACATCCGCTTCATCAGACCAACAAAGATAGAATAGCAGTTACATTTTTAAACACTAAAACATCCAATCAAAAATCAGATAAAATGTGCATCATAGCTAAAAGCCATGTGATAAAATACATCTGTAGAATATATAGATCATTAAAAAAATGAATAAAACAGACTAAATGAACAATATGTACTTAAAACTGGTAACAAATACAATAGTAAAAAATAATAAAAGATGGACTATTGAAACATATATGATAAAATATTAAAAGAGAGATCAATGATTTAATGATCGTGCTTTAAGGAAGAGTTTCAGGGAAACTCTGTTGTTTAAATCAGGAGGTTTATCAGCTTGAAAGTGCAAAATCCATTTATAGTCACTAAATTCTGTTCTATTATTTATGTCACCTCCTCTCTTGGTACTATGCAGAATCTCTAGTACCATAAAGCTAAATTTATGTTCTTTACCCTCTTTAGCTACATGTAGTGATAGTGCGCTGGTTTCTTTAACATTCCTGATATCCCTAAGGTGTTCAAGTATTCCATCCTTAAACACCCTGTTCGTTTTCCCTATGTAAAATGAGAAGCAGGTAGTACAATAGCAAAAATAGACAACATTATTTGTTCGACAATCTGCATAAAAAGTAGTATCTATCTTAAAACCCAAAGTGGATGTGTGAAATGATTACCAATATGTATATGTGAACAGGCCATACAATTCCTACACATATATGTACCAAGTCTATCAGATATTATAGTTTATTTAGTATTAAAGGATCGATAACAAAGATGACTCTTAAATGATCTATTATTTCTAAAAGCAAAATCTGGCTGTGTGCCAGTGACCCCATTCAACTCATGTACAGTAGACAGAATATCCCAGTTTTTTTTAATAATATCACATGCTACATGCACATTACTGGCAAAGGTCAATGGCATCCTTAGTTTATTCCTAGAGGTATCAGTGTAAGCATCACTTGAGAAAGTATTATGAATATTATCCCTGTTGTTAATACTAGTGGGGAGGGGGGAAAAGTATGGCTGGCACTTACCTGATCTATGCCGCCATCCTTCTGCTATTTGAGAATCAATAAGTTTACTACTATAGCCTCTTTCTAAAAATTCTTAAGTGTTTGTAATGCAACAATGAGACTATCATCATCATTAAAAAGTCTCATAGTTCAAAATATCTGTCTTTTCAACACGTTGAATTTCCTCTGAATCTGATGCATACTGCCATAGTGTAGAACATTATTCTTTCTAACAGTTTTCTTATACAAAGTAGTAGGCACAGTGGATAAATTATTTTTAGTAACTTTAACATTCAAAACTCTACTTCTTATCAGAATATTCATAGGTAAAACTCTAGAAAGTATTCAACTGGACTACATGAAAAGAGACATAGAGGAGCTCTCTGAGCATGTAGCCCAGGCCGGTATTGTATCCTAGAAAACAATGTGTTTATTTTTAATGATGTTTATTATGCACAAAAAGTTGGTGTAGCTATGGGCACAGCTTGTGCTAATAGCTACGCCACCCTATCCCTAGCTAATTGGGAAGCTAAACATGTACTTTCGAATAATGAATACCAGGTTAACATCAAATGGTATAAACATTTTGTGGATGATATTTTTTTGTTGTGGCATGGCTCAGAGCAGTGGTTACAAGAGTTTCTTTTATACTTAAATCAGTTCATAGGTTCATAGGTTCATACTAGGCTATCTGCCCTAGGGCATTTATAAGCCTAGCCAGAGTGTGTTTGGCTTTCGCCACCCTTTTTAAATTAATTTTGCTATGCCCTTTTTCGAGTTTAGTATACTGTGCCTCTGTCTAACAGTGACAGAGAAGTGATACCCGGGGTAAACCTACGATCTCCCATCCACTCATCAAGATTCCTCTTGAAGAGAGTCAATGAGGGACTCTGCCTAACCTGGACTGGGATTTTATTCCAGAGTGAAGGGAGCCTCTGGGTTATGAATCTGTCCCTCCAGCATGTCCTATTTATTTCAGTGCTGAGGTTCAAGTCTCTCAAGCGCGTAGCTCGATGGGATTTGGATTTTCTGAGGTGCAGCATGTGCATTAATTCCGGGTTGGACATGGCTTTATACATCAGGCACAGATCGCCTCTGAGCAGGCGGTATGCCACTCTGTAGAGCTGGAGTTTCTTTAACCGGGCAGCATATGGCATCTGTTTAAGGCCTTTGATCCTCTTGGTGAGGTACTTTTGGGATCTTTCCAGTTGCTTCAGGTGTCTGGTAAGGTACATCCCAAAAGGGGCATTGTACTCAATTATGGGCCTGATGAAGGATGAGTAAAGAGGCACGATGACCTCCCCTGATCTAGATGTGAATCCCTTCATGATTAGGTGGGCTATATAAAATGTTTTTCTAACCACTTTGGCCACGTGGTTGTCAAATGAAAGATTGCTATCAACTTGGGTCCCCAGGTTCCTAATTACTTCTTCTGTACTTAATGGATTACCACCTATGTGGTAATTTGTGGGCACTTTGTTTTTGCCAAAGGGGATGACTATACACTTTTTGGCGTTTAGCTTGAGGCCATGGCTCTGGCACCAGTTGTCTGTTTCTATGAGGCCCTTTTGGAGGATGCTTGTGTCAGCTGGAGAGTCGATTATGGCGCCCAGTTTGCAGTCATCTGCGAACTTGGCCAGCCACAGTCCTTCCGTGTTGGCCTGCACCTCCAAGAAATATATACCGAACAAGAAAGGTTCTAGGACTGAGCCTTGTAGGATGCCACTTGTAACTGGTTTGGAGTCTGACATGGCTCCAGCAATTCTAACCATGTGGGTTCTGTCCTTGAGCCAGTTTGCAACCCATCTAGTGACATAGGGGTTTATATTTAAGCTGGTGAGCTTATCAATAATGCCCGAGTGGGGTATTGTATCAAAGGCTTTTGCGAGGTCCAGGTAGGCTGTGTGGACCACCTTTCCCTCGTCAATGGCCTTGGTGACTGTTTCAAAGAAATCAACCAGGTTTAAGAGGCAGGATCTGCCCTTCACAAAGCCGAACTGGGTAGGATACGGTGTCTGTAGGTCCCCAATATCTTTATTTATGAGGTCCATGATGATCCTTTCCATAGCTTTGCAGACCAAGCTAGTCAGGCTTATGGGGCGATAGCTTCCAGGATCCATTGAGGCACCACCTTTGTGGAGAGGGACCACTATTGCTGTACGCCACTCTTTGGGTACATATCCTGTAGTAAGGCTGAGATTAAACAGTAGTTTTATGTTTGGGTTTAGCTCTTCTTGGAGTTCATGTAGGATGCAGCCCGGGACACCGTCTGGTCCCATTGATGCTGTGTTTTTTGCTTTGGAGAGGGCTGCTCTTACCTGAGCAACTGAGATGTTAGGGGGGCAGCACTCTGCTGGGATAGATATTTGCCCTTTTGGTGGGTGGGGGGGAGTTTGCGCTGAACCTGTCACCTAGGATGTTGGCAATGTCTGTGGGTTTGGTGTATTTTTTGTCATTTTGGACTAATTCTGAGCATATCTGGGAATTCCCACCCAGGTTCCTAACATAACTAAAGAAAGCCTTGTGATTATCCTTAGCGTCCTGTGTAATTTTTCTCTCAAAGCTGGCCTTAGACGATTTTATGAGTGCCCGTAGTTTTTTTGCTAATACTGATCAGATATGCCTTCCCTTTTTTGGATTTTGCTCTATCATGTACTAGCTTCCTCCTTCTATTGTATAGTGTGTTTATGGCTGGGGTCCACCAGACAGGACGTCTGCCTTTGGAGGATTGGGTCTTGGTTTTATTTGGGATTGCATGATACATGCATTCCTGAAGGTGTTCATAGAATGCGTTTATAAAGGATTCTGCGGTCTGGGCCGTATTTTCCACAGGCCCGGGGGCTTTGAAGGATTCCACCTCGGTTTTGAGGAGTGTGACATTTGCTTTAGAGAAGTCTTTCACTGTGGTTTTCTGGGCAGGGGCTGGGGTAGGGATGTGAATATCCAGTGAGATTAGTTTATGGTCTGATCTTACCATTGAGGGATACACTTCTGGTCTGGAGCATAGAGTCCCCATGTTGGTGATGATCAGGTCCAGTATGTTTTCCCCTCTTGTGGGAGTGGTAACAAGTTGTTCCATAGCATTTGAGTTTATAAATTCTAGGAACCTTTGGGCTAGGGTGTTGGAGCTAGAGTAATGCTCCCAGTTTATATTTGGGTAGTTGAAGTCGCCCAATATAATGGTGTTTGGAGAGACCTTCATATTTTCCAGTGTTCTCAGGAAGGCCGAGTGGGGTTCCTGGGTTTGGGAGGGTGGTCTGTAGCAGTCTATAAACTGGAAGGCAGTTTTACCCACTGTTAGTTGCACATGGATAGTCTCTGATGCTTCGTGCTGTGCCACCATCCTGGAGGTGTGGGTATCTTTGACGAATATTGATACTCTCCCTCCTTTTGTGGTTTGGTCCAAGTTTTGGGGCCGAAAAGCATGGTATGAGGTATAACCTGGTAGTGCTGGGGTGCTCTCGGGAGCCTTGAACCAGGTTTCTGTTACTGCACAGACATCGATGTTCTCCATGCTAAGGAGAGTTTCGAGTGTGTGCATCTTGAGGTTTAGACTTCTGGTGTTGAGTAGCATTACTCTTAGTTTCTTATCCATTGTGATACCTATGGAGGTGGGTTTGTCTTTTGAGCCTTGCCTAAAAAAGGCACTATGGGGGTAACAAGAGCCTTTGCCAATATCCGAAAGCCCAGGGGTGACAGGTGCAAGCTGTCCCTAGCGAAGCATTGTGGCTTGTCGAGCATGTCATCCCAGGCTGACAGGCATTGGATCCCCTTTGAATGACACCAATACTTAAGACAATTGTTGAAATTGATCATCTTGTCTTCATATTGTGGCATCATTCTTGGTGAGAGTAAGATGCTACTCAAGGTCAGGGTCATACCGGCCTGGGCCACATGCTCAGAGAGCTCCTCTATGTCTCTTTTCATGTAGTCCAGGGAGGTACATCTCAGGTCATTCACACCAGCATGGACAATGACTGAGTCATATTTGTACTTGCCTTGGAGTGACCTGAGTGCTTTTGTTATGTGGCGGATCCTAGCGCCCGACAGGCAGCTCACCGTGACCTTCTCCTTGTTCAGCCTGGTGAGCAGGACGTCAGTGTGCCTGACGATAGAGTCACCTATTACAAGTGTATCAGTTCTGTAGAAGTGGTAGTTTTAACAGCATTTGCATATGCTGCTTGTTCATCTGAAACAGCTGAATGCAATGTAGTTCTGGATCTTACAGAGCTCCACCCATTTCCTGTTATATGCTGTATGTTGGAGTTAGTATTAACCCTTTAATTTACCCAAGAGAAGACATTACCTTCTTTAAAATCCTTCAAATCCCTTTGTAATTTTTTTGCTTTTGGTAGCAGAAAGTCTCTTGTCATATCCAGTAATATTTTCAAACAACACATCCATTTTATCACCAACAAGTTCATCTGAATAGGTATTGTTAATTATGTTTTGCAACTCAGTGATTTCACAAGATAGTTTTAGCTCCTCTGGTCTAAAAAATTCGATAAGGAGCTGCATATATTTAGCGCTGCTCTCAAGGTTAAGTAACTGGCAGCACCTAAGTAGCTCAGGATAAGCTTGCCCATAACTGGGCATGGTGAGAACCCTAAGTCCCCTTGGTGCTATATTAAGGCTCAGTGAAGCCTCAAGATGAAAGCGCTGCCACTGCAAGCGCTTAAACTTATAAAGTTTATTCTCCAGATTGCGATAGTCATCTCTGAAAGCTGCAGATAAATCAGGATTATCTGGAGTCAGTGATGTTGTCTGCATATAAGTTCCATTAAGTAATGGATTAGTTTGAAAGTCCAATAAAGTAGACAAAGAATAGTTGTTCCTCCTATTAAATGGCAAATCCATCGAAGGTACAAATTTGTCCAAATGATCCATTTCATTTCCTGCCATGCTTGGTTCAAAGATAAAGAAAATATACCAAACGAAAACAGTCCTCGAACCAAATAAGGAATCAGATGCAAAAACCAAAGAATACAAGAAAAAGAAAAATAATCTAGTTCCACACAGCAGTGAAAATCAATATGTCCTTTATTATAGTAGGTAAGCGCTTTCTCGGAATAACATCTGCTTTATCAGACCAACAAAGATAGAATAGCAGTTACATTTTTAAACACTAAAACATCCAATCAAAAATCAGATAAAATGCGCATCATAGCTAAAAGCCATGTGATAAAATACATCTGTAGAATATATAGATCATTAAAAAATTGAATAAAACAGACTAAATGAACAATATGTATTTAAAACTGGTAACAAATCAATAGTAAAAAATAATAAAAGATGGACTATTGAAACATATATATGAAATATATATTCAGAAGTCTTAACCTCAAGATGCATGCACTCAAAGCTCTCCTCAGTATGGAGAACATCGATATCTGTGCAGTGACAGAAACCTGGTTCAAGGCTCCAGAGAGCACCCCAGCACTACCAGGTTATACCTCATATCATGCTTTTTGGCCCCAAAAGCCAGACCGAACCACAAAAGGAGGGGAAGTTTCCATATTTATCAAGGATATCCATACCTCCAGGTTAGTGGCAGTGCACGAAGTATCGGAGACCATCCATGTGCAACTGACAGTGGGCAAGACTGCTTTTCAGTTTATAGCATCCTACAGATCACCCTCTCAAAGTCAGGAATCCCACTCGGCTTTCCTGAAAACATTGGAGAACACTAAGATCTCTCCGAACACCATTATATTGGGCGACTTCAACTACCCAAACATAGACTGGGAGCATTACTCAAGCCCCAGCACCTTAGCCCAAAGGTTCCTGGAATTTATAAACTCAAATGCTATGGAACAACTAGTCACCACTCCCACAAGAGGGGAAAACATACTAGACCTGATCATTACCAACATGGGGATTCTATGCTCCATACCAGAAGTATATCCCTCATTGGTAAGATCAGACCATAAATTAATTTCACTGGATATCCACATCCCAACCCCACCCCCAGCCCAGAAATCCACAGTGAAAAACTTCTCAAAAGAGAACTTCACACTTCTCAAAACTGAAGTGGAATCCTTCAAGGCCCCAGGGCCAGTGGAAACTACAGCCCAAACTGCAGAATCCTATATAAATGCATTCTACGGATATCTCCAGGAATGCATGGATCATGCTATCCCAAACAAAATCAAGACCCAATCATCCAAAGGCAGGCGTCCAGTCTGGTGGACCCCAGCCATAAATAAACTGTACAACAGAAGGAGGAAGCTACTACATGATAGAGCAAAATCCCTAAAAGGGAAGGCATCTCTCATCAGTACTAGCAAAAAATTACGATCCCTCATAAAATCCTCCAAGGCCAGCTGCGAGAGAAAAATTGCACAGGACACTAAAGACAATCATAAGGCTTTTTTCAGTTATGTTAGGAACCTGGGATGCAACTCCAAGACTTGTTCTGAGTTGATTCTAAACGACAAAAAATACACTGAACCCACAGACATCGTCAATATCCTGGCAGACAGGTTCAGTGCAAACTTCTCCACCCGCTCCCCCCCAAAAGAGCAAGTATCTATCACGGCAGAGTGCAGCCTCCCAAACATCTCTGATCGTCAGGTGAAGGCCGCCCTCTCCAAAGCAAAAAACACTGCTTCCATCGGACCAGATGGCGTCCCGGGTCACGTCCTACATGAACTCCAAGAAGAACTAATCCCTCAAGTAATAGAGTTGCTTGCTACTGAGATTTGTCTGCATACATCAACTGGACATAAGCTGATTTAAGTATATTTTCTGCATTTTATTGTGGTTTTATAATTTGGACTGATTCCTCAGATCTAGCTCTGTTGAAACTGTCTTGTGTGTGTCTCTGAAGCTCTGCACTAGTTGTTAAACTGCTTTGAAATTCCTTTAAGTGTTAATTAGCTTGGGGGTTTCTGATAACATTAAAACCTGTGTTGGTTACATTTCTTGTAATCATTTTAAATAGAGTTGCTTGCTACTGAGATTTGTCTGCATACATCAACTGGACATAAGCTGATTTAAGTATATTTTCTGCATTTTATTGTGGTTTTATAATTTGGACTGATTCCTCAGATCTAGCTCTGTTGAAACTGTCTTGTGTGTGTCTCTGAAGCTCTGCACTAGTTGTTAAACTGCTTTGAAATTCCTTTAAGTGTTAATTAGCTTGGGGTTTTCTGATAACATTAAAACCTGTGTTGGTTACATTTCTTGTAATCATTTTAAATAGAGTTGCTTGCTACTGAGATTTGTCTGCATACGTCAACTGGACATAAACTGATTTAAGTATATTTTCTGCATTTTATTGTGGTTTTATAATTTGGACTGATTCCTCAGATCTAGCTCTGTTGAAACTGTCTTGTATGTGTCTCTGAAGCTCTGCACTAGTTGTTAAACTGCTTTGAAATTCCTTTAAGTGCTAATTAGCTTGCAGGGTTTCTGATAACATTAAAACCTGTGTTGGTTACATTTCTTGTAATCATTTTAAATAGAGTTGCTTGCTACTGAGATTTGTCTGCATACATCAACTGGACATAAGCTGATTTAAGTATATTTTCTGCATTTTATTGTGGTTTTATAATTTGGACTGATTCCTCAGATCTAGCTCTGTTGAAACTGTCTTGTGTGTGTCTCTGAAGCTCTGCACTAGTTGTTAAACTGCTTTGAAATTCCTTTAAGTGTTAATTAGCTTGGGGTTTTCTGATAACATTAAAACCTGTGTTGGTTACATTTCTTGTAATCATTTTAAATAGAGTTGCTTGCTACTGAGATTTGTCTGCATACATCAACTGGACATAAACTGATTTAAGTATATTTTCTGCATTTTATTGTGGTTTTATAATTTGGACTGATTCCTCAGATCTAGCTCTGTTGAAACTGTCTTGTTTGTGTCTCTGAAGCTCTGCACTAGTTGTTAAACTGGTTTGAAATTCCTTTAAGTGTTAATTAGCTTGGGGGGTTTCTTATAACATTAAAACCTGTGTTGGTTACATTTCTTGTAATCATTTTAAATAGAGTTGCTTGCTACTGAGATTTGTCTGCATACATCAACTGGACATAAGCCGATTTAAGTATATTTTCTGCATTTTATTGTGGTTTTATAATTTAGACTGATTCCTCAGATCTAGCTCTGTTGAAACTGTCTTGTGTGTGTCTCTGAAGCTCTGCACTAGTTGTTAAACTGCTTTGAAATTCCTTTAAGTGTTAATTAGCTTGGGGGTTTCTGATAACATTAAAACCTGTGTTGGTTACATTTCTTGTAATCCTTTTAAATAGAGTTGCTTGCTACTGAGATTTGTCTGCATACATCAACTGGACATAAGCTGATTTAAGTATATTTTCTGCATTTTATTGTGGTTTTATAATTTGGACTGATTCCTCAGATCTAGCTCTGTTGAAACTGTCTTGTGTGTGTCTCTGAAGCTCTGCACTAGTTGTTAAACTGCTTTGAAATTCCTTTAAGTGTTAATTAGCTTGGGGGTTTCTGATAACGTTAAAACCTGTGTTGGTTACATTTCTTGTAATCATTTTAAATAGAGTTGCTTGCTACTGAGATTTGTCTGCATACATCAACTGGACATAAGCTGATTTAAGTATATTTTCTGCATTTTATTGTGGTTTTATAATTTGGACTGATTCCTCAGATCTAGCTCTGTTGAAACTGTCTTGTGTGTGTCTCTGAAGCTCTGCACTAGTTGTTAAACTGCTTTGAAATTCCTTTAAGTGTTAATTAGCTTGGGGGTTTCTGATAACGTTAAAACCTGTGTTGGTTACATTTCTTGTAATCATTTTAAATAGAGTTGCTTGCTACTGAGATTTGTCTGCATACATCAACTGGACATAAGCTGATTTAAGTATATTTTCTGCATTTTATTGTGGTTTTATAATTTGGACTGATTCCTCAGATCTAGCTCTGTTGAAACTGTCTTGTGTGTGTCTCTGAAGCTCTGCACTAGTTGTTAAACTGCTTTGAAATTCCTTTAAGTGTTAATTAGCTTGGGGGGTTTCTGATAACGTTAAAACCTGTGTTGGTTACATTTCTTGTAATCATTTTAAATATAGTTGCTTGCTACTGAGATTTGTCTGCATACATCAACTGGACATAAGCTGATTTAAGTATATTTTCTGCATTTTATTGTGGTTTTATAATATGGACTGATTCCTCAGATCTAGCTCTGTTTAAACTGTCTTCCCCACCCCCCTCCCTGTTCTTGGTTGTAGTTTAAATTTGGTGGCTTTTGCAGTGCCCGCCCCACTGTAGATTTGATCTAGGACACTCCCCCAGTCCCATCTCTTTACTGCATTCTATCTAATAAACCCTTTCTGCACTTGCTTTTAGTCCTTTTTAATTTAATTACATTTTTTTCAAACTGTGTGTGGACTAATATTGCTACATACTCAAGTGTGTCAGCTTGCACTGCATGTGAATTGTTTTTACTACTGTTTTTGCTACTTTTCTGAAAAAAAAATGATCTGCTTTTACTGTATTTGTGTTTCTTCCTAATTTATTTTGCTTTTGCGTCATCTTAAAAGTACTCAGTTGTATTTATTACTTCTTGGTGCAACTCATTCTAAGCCTTTTAGTTTAAGCACTTGGGCTTCAGACCAGTTGTTTTACATTAAGAAGGTTTGTGGTTTGCACTGTAGTGGCAGGACAGGTAGCTTACATCCTTCTAAGTTGGGAACTGCTGATTGAGGGCTCAGTGTCAGTTATTTTAAAAGTGTATTAATTCTGGTTTAAACACTTGGGCTTCAGGCCAGTTATTTTACATTAAAAGGGTTCATGGTCTGCACTCTTGTGGGAGGAGAGGCTGGACTCTGCCCTTCTGAGCTGGGGATTTCTGGTTAAAGGCTTATAGTGCCTGCATATTTGAACTGCTTCTTACTGAAATTGGTACACCTTGTTTGCTGTAGCATAGACTAGATCCAGGCCTGCTGAATCTAGCTTTGTTTGTATAACTTGAGCACTAATCCAGGCATTCTTCAAAGTATTCAATTGTATTTATTACTGCTTGGTATTAACTTGATTAAAGTGTAGCTATCATTCTAAGTCTTTTGGATTAAGCACTTGGGCTTCAGACCAGTTGTTTTACATTAGGAAGGTTTGTGGCCTGCACTGTGGTGGCAGGACAGGTGGCTTACATCCTTCTAAGTTGGGAACTGCTGATTGAGGGCTCAGTGTCTGTTATTCTAAAAGTGTATTAGTTCTGGTTTAAGCACTTGGGCTTCAGGCCAGTTATTTTACATTAAGACGGTTCGTGGTCTGCACTCTTGTGGGAGGAGAGGCTGGACTCTGCCCTTCTGAGCTGGGAATTTCTGGTTAAAGGCTTATAGTGCCTGCATATTTCAACTGTTTCTTACTGAAATTGGTTCACCTTGTTTGCTGTAGCATAGACTAGATCCAGGCCTGCTGAATCTAGCTCTGTTTGTATGCGTGTTGTTTGTTTGCTTGTTATTTCCCTGAAACGCTAATACCACCTAAACCGCGGCTTTTCAGCGCTTCTGTGGATCCCTAGTGATATCTGCATTGCTTACTGTACTCATTTCCTTGTTTCACTTAAAAGAAAGTGACTGTTTGTCATTTTTGCATTTAAGTTACCTGTAACACATTGCATTTAAGTTACCTGGCACTTGCTCACTAAAGGCACTTGCTCACTAAAGCAATTATAAAAGTCAGCACTAAAAAATTAAAAGCACTACACTCTCACAAAATCCTCTCGAGTACCTTGTTCCCCATTGGCCCTTTTTTTTTCAATTATAAAGGAATTCCCAATACTATTCTAGCATGTCCAAAGGTCAGTTGTCAACCTTCTCTCCGGTCCAGCTGGTGAATCTGGGAATCTTGAGGCAATGTTACAACTGCCTCATGTACACAGACAACCCTCTCTTCCTCCCAATAAATTCCAACACATGTGAGAGATGCATCCATATAGCCAAACTGGAGGCTAAGCTCTCTCAACTCAGTACTGGCGTAACCAGTCAGGAGGAGAAGGAAACCACACTCAGTACAATTCCAGTCTCACATAGACCTACCACGACAGCAGACCAAACACATAAACACCACACTCACCAAAAGGATAAAGGGTCTCAAACATCTGTCCTATGCTGCCCGACTGAAAGAACTCCAGCTCTATTCAGTCGCTTACCGCTTGCTCAGAGGTGACCTTTGCCTAACATACAAGGCCATGTCAAACCCAGATTTGATGAATATGCTTCACCTCAAAAAATCTAGATCCATCAGAGCCACAAGGGCGGGAGACTTAAACCTCAACACGGCTATTAATAGGACATGCTGGAGGGATAGATTCATCACCCAAAGACTCCCTATGCTGTGGAATAAAATCCCGGTATATGTGAGGCAGAGCACCTCGCTGGCCTTGTTCAAGAGAAATCTTGACCAATGGATGGGAGATCACAGATATACCCCAGGGATTACCTCAGTGTCACTGCTCAACAGAGGCACAGCAAAATAATGGGTATAGTTCCCCATACTAAAGGGGTGGCGTAAGCCACAAAACTATGGGCTAGGCTTGTAAATGCCCTCGGGCAGATAGCCTAGTATGAACCTATGAACCTATGAACCTAACACACAAAAACATACTCGGAGGCTCTAAATAAAAATCTGCCTAAGCAGCAGAGACCACCAAAGCAGACACCCAAGCAACCGCTACCCCAAAACAAAACACGTGCAACACATAGCTCACAAAGCCAGTGTGCTGAACAATCACAGCCTTTAAGGCTAAACAACACACCTGATACACTTGTAATAGGTGACTCTATCATCAGGCACACTGATGTCCCGCTCACCTGGCTGAACAAGGAGAAGGTCACAGTGAGCTGCCTGTCGGGCGCTAGGATCCGCCACATAACTCAAGCACTCAGGTCACTCCAAGGCAAGTACAAATATGACTCAGTCATTGTCCATGCTGGTGTGAATGACCTGAGATGTACCTCCCTGGACTACATGAAAAGAGACATAGAGGAGCTCTCTGAGCATGTGGCCCAGGCCGGTATGACCCTGACCTTGAGTAGCATCTTACCCTCATCAAGAATGATGCCACAATATGAAGACAAGATGATCAATTTCAACAATTGGCTTAAGTATTGGTGTCATTCAAAGGGGATCCAATGCCTGTCAGCCTGGGATGACATGCTCGACAAGCCACGATGCTTCGCTAGGGACAGCCTGCACCTGTCACCCCTGGGCTTTCAGATATTGGCAAAGGCTCTTGCTACCCCCATAGTGCCTTTTTGAGGCAAGGCTCAAAAGACAAACCCACCTCCATAGGTATCACAAGGGATAAGAAACTAAGAGTAATGCTACTCAACGCCAGAAGTCTAAACCTCAAGATGCATGCACTCAAAACTCTCCTTAGCATGGAGAAAATCGATATCTGTGCAGTAACAGAAACCTGGTTCAAGGCTTCCGAGAGCACCCCAGCACTACCAGGTTATACTTCATACCATGCTTTTCGGCCCCAAAACTTGGACCGACCCACAAAAGGAGGGGGAGTATCAATATTCGTCAAAGATACCCACACCTCCAGATTGGTGGCACAGCACGAAGCATCAGAGACTATCCATGTGCAACTAACAGTGGGTAAAACTGCCTTCCAGTTTATAGCCTGCTACAGACCACCCTCTCTAACCCAGGAACCCCACTCAGCCTTCATGAGAACACTGGAAAATATAAAGGTCTCGGGAGACAAAGATGGCCGCCATTCTATAAGTACTGCAGTACTTCAGCTCTCCAAAGACCAGAAACAAAAATCATCTCTGCGGATGTACATTTGGAGTTAATCAACTAATTGGCAGCAATTAATAAACTACTAGAAGTCAGCGATCTTATAGAGGAAAAAAAATTGAAAAAAAATACTTGGTGACAACAGGATTGGAACTGATTGCTTGGTTGATTCTGAACAGAGCACCAAACAAAGGACTGAACTACCTCATTACTGAAACTTTTACTTGGTAATCATCTCTATCTGCAGCATTTCAAAATGTCAAAAGAAGATAAAAATATGGACACTACAACTACTAAAACTAAACTGTCAGCATTACAGTCTCCAGAGAAGGAATCCATATTTAAGAGACAGAAAACATTCAGACAGCAAGAAACTGCAAAAACAGGGGCATCAGCGAAATCTGATCAACAGGTTACGATGGAAGAAATTAAGTCTGCATTGTTGCCTATACAAGATGCATTACAAGACCTAACATCCCAAACACAAACATTTAGTGAGACATGTAATCGGATTCTAACAAGAATGGAGAAAGCAGAAACCAGAATAGCAGCAAATGAAGACAATATAGCATTGCTCACTAAAAGATCTGAATCACAGGAGGCTGATATACAAATGATGCAAAGCAAAATTCTGGACCTGGAAGCAAGATCAAGACGTAACAACATAATCATCAGAGGGATCCCAGAATCAATCCAATATAATGAGCTGAACACTTCTATCATACAAATATTTGAAACATTACTTAAGGACTCTGTGGATGTTCAGCAAATTGTCATCGAAAGAGCACATAGAGCTTACAGGAATTCCCAAGCTTCAAATACACCAAGACCTGTGTATGTCAAAATATTAAACTTCCAGTATGTGAATAAAATACTTCTAACCATAAAAAAATCTGGGGGATCTATAATGTGGCAAAGTTATAAAGTTTCTATAACACAGGATTTACCAGCACAAATAAGACAGTCTAGACAAATGCTGGCTCCATACTGTAAGTTTCTAATTGACAAAACATTAGATTTCAAATGAAATATCCTAACAGTTTAATCTTTACTCTTGATGGCATTAAATACACTGTAAATACAAAAAAAGAAGCCAGACCTACCTTTTTGAAGCTGTTTAAGGCTGTGCCACCGTCTGAAAATTGAACAGTCCATCCTGGCTTCTTCCTGCATTAAAGTGAATGGGAGACTTCATTTACGAGGATCCGAGGCTTCAAAATCCTTTGTGTGTTCTTCTTTCTTCAGCAGGCCTGGTAATTCTCCGTTTTATCTTTTAATCTCGTCTTCCTAGCTGAAACACGAAGATTCCACAAAGTTTTATGGCTTCTACGAGCGCTCCTGACCCACGAGGAAACAGGAAACAAGGTAAAGGAAGCAGGGGGACCGTTTTGAGTGTGGTGCAGCTGAGAGGTCCGTTCGCGAATTGGTTCCCCCGTCGGGAGCGCGAAAATTCGAAAAATGAACTGCCTGGACTGCTGCAACTGCTGGGAAGCAAGAAGAGCTGCTGTAAATCGAAAACTAAGCTTTTTGGGATTCTTTTGATACTAAAATGACTGTGAAATGATCAATGAGGTAAAGTGTGTCTTGTATGGACAAAAATGTATGGTTTGGCTGTTGCTGTATAAGAATCTATGGCTTAGTGGTAAATCCAGGTAATGCAGTCTATTTTTTGTGTTATTTTTTTTCTCATTTTTTTTTTTTCCTTTGCAGGCTTGTTTTGTAACTTAATGTGTTTTATTTAGTGAGTAAATAAGTGAATAAATAAGTATATTTTAACTGTGATCAGTTTGGGGAAAAGGGAAAACAAAAAGAAAAAAAAAAAATATTTATATAGCATAATTAGCGAACAGTAGTAGTAGTTGTGTAATATAGGTGATGTCTAACTGTAATGATCTATAAAAATTAAATGCAATATTGTAGGAATGTTTTGAAGATAAATAGCTGACCTAAATAATGGCTTGTTTTAAACAAATGTATAATAACTGTGTGCTTATTAGGTGAACTGTTAGTTAAAAGGTTTTGGAACAAGTAATTATAATGCTAACATATTATTGCTGAATTTAAAGTTTGTTAAAAGTGAATTATTTGACGTCAGGTACAATTAGTTTACATGAATATTAGGGAAATGTTCAGAGCTGTAGTTACTTGAGTGCGGTGTTTAGTAGGGAATGTCTGGGTTAGACTTTGTAGACGTAGATATAGTTGGTGTAGGTTTTTTGCATGCTATTTTATTGTTAGTTAATAGAATTAGTAGATTAGCTACTTGGGGAATGTTATCCAATGTAAAAAACCTATGTTCATCCTGGTCCGGAGGAATAGTGGATAGGCACTGGATAGGGATGGGATGGCTGTTTTGCTTCCAAAAAATTCACGTAATACCAACACTTGTCAATTTAAGGTGGAAAACAAAAAATAGATACCATTATTCATCAATTCATAGTTTAGAATGTGGATAATAGATTCCTGGAATGTTAAAGGACTCCAGAACATGAAAAAAAGCTGTTTCTGCATTTGTTTTTTAAATCAAAAGCAGGTTTTATTTTATTACAAGAAACACATTTGACTAATGACCAGTGGGAAACAATGAAGGACAAGAAATGGATTAGGAAGGTTGTAAAGGCGGAAGGGACTACGAATAGTGCTGGGGTGGCAATTATAATCAAGAAGCAGTTTCAAGGAGAAATTTTGGAGGACAAAATAGATAAAGAAGGCAGATGGTGTTTGGTGGTTCTCAAAACTGAAAGTTTGGATAAGCCGATAGTACTTTTATGTGTTTATGCCCCAAATGTGAACCAACATCATTATATAGCTTCAATTTACTCTATTCTACAGTCATATAACAACTGTTACATAGTGATGGGGGGGGATTGGAATGCTTACCAAGATTCTAAAACTGATAAGTTGGGAGCTTCGACTGCTTTTAATAAGCAGGCAATGGTAGCGTTGAAAGAACTGAGAACGGATTTCAAACTGTATGACCCTTTTAAACACAAACACATACAAGCAAAGGCAGAAAACTTTACTTTCTATTCTAGCTGCCATAAAATGTGGTCAAGAATTGATTTTTTAATTCCAGAAGTGTTCATTTCACTTGACCCTAGGGTTTCTAATCAAGCTAGACAGCTCTCAGACCATTCTAAAATAACTTTAACTTTAAAGACCGATATTTTGAATACTAAAAATCATGGTGGATATAATTGGTCCTTAAACCCATACCTATTAACTAAAGAAGATATAGTACAGGAAGTTAAGGAGATACTTAAACAATTAGTATACAATATACCCGTAATGAACATCCATTAGATATAGAATGGGCTACAACTAAAACTTTGTTAAGAGGATTATTTATTCAGAAAGCCACTTATTATAAAAAACTCCAAAATAAAGAACAACTGGATCTGGAAACTAAAGTACAATTATTGGACCAGGAGCTGATGAGTAACTATACTGAGCAAACAGAAACTGAGTTGTTAAGATGTCAGAAAGAGCTGTTTCTTATGCATAACAGAAAATTGTCACTGTACGAACAAAGAAGTTTAGTTAAATATGCAAATCACATTCAAACTCCCTCGAAAGCATTAGCCCACATTATTAATCAGACGAAATCGACACGATTAATTACCGAAATAAATCATAACAATACGTTATATACTGATAAGTCAGATGTCATGAAGATTTTTGAATCAATTTTTAATCAGATATATGGTGAGCAACAAACTCATGGGCATGATGAAGAGAGAAAAGAGTTCTTACAGAAAATTAATTTTCCCAAGATTGACGAGGATTCTCATGGAGAATTGACTGCATTGATTACAGTTGATGAAGTTCTAGAGGCAATTAAGAAATTAAAGCCACATAAAGCCCCAGGACCAGATGGTATGACCTCTGAATTTTATAAATCTTTTAGTGGGATTCTGAGCACCGTACTTTCACAGACCTTTAATTATATCATTTCAAATGGCAGCAATGATCTTCATTTTAATGCCTCAAGAACAATTCTGTTATTGAAAGAGAATAGTGATCCCAAAAATCCAGACAATTATAGGCCCATATCATTGTTGAATATTGATATGAAAATCATGACATCTATTCTAGCTAGTAGATTAAAAAAATAATAAACTTGATAATATCAGAAGAACAGGCGGGGTTTATAGATGGGAGACAGACTACAGACAATACATTAACTCTTCATACTTTAATATCTTATGCAAAGTATAAAAATATGAACATATATGCTTTAATAATTGATGCTCAAAAAGCATTCGATAGAGTTAATTTGGCTTATTTATTTGAAACATTATCATATTTCAATATACCTCAGCTTTTTATTTCTATGTTAAGAAATGTATACAAGAATGCATACACTAGTTTATATATAAATCATGAATGTTCCAAAAGGATTCAAATTAAAAATGGAACTCGACAAGGGTGCCCATTGTCTCCCACACTGTTTAATCTGTATTTGGAACCTTTATTTCTTCATATGAAACAAAATGTTTTTTATAATTTTCCTGTACTTCTTGGGATAAAGGTTAGGATGGCTGCTTTTGCAGATGATTTAAATATATATAGTACCACACCGGTGTCAGATACGGAAAAAATACTAACAGCAATACAAACCTTTGAGAAAATTGCTAATTACAAACTAAATTTAAAAAAAAACAAAATATTCCCTCTAAAGACACCTACACCTTTTTCAATGCTACTATTGATAGGACGAGTAAGGACAGAAGAAAGAATAGAATATTTGGGGATTGACTTTTCAACTGAAAATAGAGAATTTTTAATCAACAATATTAAGGCAACTGGAGACCGAATAACAATGGATTTGAAAAGATGGAGTAAGTTGAAGCTACCGATGATGGCAAGAGCAGCGATAATAAAAATGAACGCTCTCCCCAGAATGCTATATATCTTTAGAGCAGCACAACTTAAAATCACGAAATCCTTTTTTAAGCAATTTCAGATAGGATTGGGGAAATTTCTGTGGGAACCCAGAAAAACGAGAATATCCTATGAGAAACTGATGGCTCCTAAAACGAGGGGGGGGTTGGATTTACCGGATTTTGAGATGTATTATACAGTGATTCAGGCCAATAGGATTTTAAGGGTGTCTTACTTGGATAGTGAAAATAGAAAATGGATACCCAAATGGGTATGGCTAAATTATAAACATATAAAAGGGAAGGGAATTAATGTTAAAGCTGTACCATTTTTGAATATAAAAACATTGAGTAAATATGAGTTAATGGAGCACATCAAGGTATGGGCAATGGCGACTCAAACTCTGTTTGCCTCCTTGAACCTTTTAAAATATATGATGATGTTTCAACCGTTTGATGGAAATCCTAATATAACTATTGGTAATCAACTGATAGACTTAAAGAAATATCCATTTATTAAGGAATTAACTATAAGGGATTTATACCCCTTCCTAGGAGTAGCGGTACATGATATCTTAAAAGAGATGAATCTTCCCATCTCTTATTTAATTATAATGAGGCAGTTAAAAGATTTGGCCATAAATTATTTTACCAGTTCTGTAATTAAAAAAGAGGAACTAGTTATTTCAGGTCATCTGTGGGAAGCATTGCAACAAGATAGAAAATATATATCCTCAGCGTATAAAATGGCAAAAGAGAAAATTTAATAATCATATTCTGTTATCGAAATACTGGAGAGAGAAATTGCCATCCCTAGGCGACAGTAAAATAGTAGAGGCGTTTAACTTAACATTAAAATCCGTATCACTTCAAAACTGGTCTTTACTCAATTGATGATATTTAACAATGCATATTATACCCATCTAACACTTCATAAATTTGATTAAAAAAGTCACCTAAATGTCCACAGTGTGTAGATCAGACAGCAGACCTGTTACACATGTTCTGGAGTTGCAAGTGCATTTATAAATTATGGAATTCTTTAAAGTTACAACTACAAAAATGGGTTACCAAAACTCAACACTCTCCTGGGAATTTCTGATTCTACATATTCCACGGAGAATTTGGACAAAACAAAAAAGATTGTAATTATGAATATTAGTTTACTAATGAAATTATATATAGCTACGAATTGGTTGAACCCAGCACAGGTGTCGTGGCAAAATTTCAGGCTGTTAGCGATTAAGCATATATTAGCTACAAATTGTTAATTAGAAATAATAAGAAAAGTATAAACAGCATAAAAATTTGGGAACAAATCTTTAATACTATTTTGGCGTAGCGGTTCCTATCCATTTTCCGTCAGGACATTCTGTATGTGTACCAACACATTCTTGGATTAGATAGAAAATGTAGAAATAATACAAATTATTGGCTTGAGTTGGTTTATAATTGTCTATTGTAGATGCTTTTATGTTTAATTTTTTTGTGATTTTATTTTCCTGTACTTGGTTAAAATGATATTTATTCTTAATGTATTATAGGGAAATTCAAAATGGAACTAAAACATTGGAAGCAATATTGTACATAATGTAAATAGTGTGTGAAATGTATAATGGTTTTGCAAAACAATAAAAATGATTATTGAAAAAAAAAGAAAATATAAAGGTCTCTCCAAACACCATTATATTGGGCGACTTCAACTACCCAAACATAGACTGGGAGCATTACTCTAGCTCCAACACCCTAGCCCAAAGGTTCCTAGAATTTATAAACTCAAATGCTATGGAACAACTTGTTACCACTCCCACAAGAGGGGAAAACATACTGGACCTGATCATCACTAACATGGGGATTATATGCTCCAGACCAGAAGTGTATCCCTCACTGGTAAGATCAGACCATAAACTAATCTCACTGGATGTTCACATCCCGACACCACCTCCTGCCCAGAAAACCACAGTGAAAAACTTCTCTAAAGCAAATTTCACACTCCTCAAAACTGAGGTGGAATCCTTCAAAGCCCCCGGGCCTGTGGAAAATACGGCCCAGACCGCAGAATCCTTTATAAATGCATTCTATGAACACCTTCAGGAATGCATGGATCATACGATCCCAAATAAAACCAAGACCCAATCCTCCAAAGGCAGACGTCCTGTCTGGTGGACCCCAGCCATAAACAAGCTATACGATAGAAGGAGGAAGCTACTAAATGATAGAACAAAATTCCAAAAAGGGAAGGCATCTCTGATCAGTATTAGCAAAAAACTACGGGCACTCATAAAATCGTCTAAGGCCAGCTTCGAGAGAAAAATTGCACAGGACACTAAGGATAATCACAAGGCTTTCTTTAGTTATGTTAGGAACCTGGGTGGTAATTCCCAGATATGCTCAGAATTAGTCCAAAATGACAAAAAATACACCGAACCCACAGACATTGCCAACATCCTAGCTGACAGGTTCAGTGCAAACTTCTCCCCCCCTCCCCACCAAAAGGGCAAATATCTATTCCAGCAGAGGGCTGCCCCCCTGACATCTTGGATGCTCAGGTAAGAGCCCCCCCTCTCCAAAGCAAAAAACACATCATCAATGGGACCAGACGGTGTCCCGGGCTGCGTCCTACATGAACTCCAAGAAGAGCTAAACCCAAACATAAAACTACTGTTCAATCTCAGCCTTACTACAGGATATGTACCCAAAGAGTGGCGTTCAGCAACTGTGGTCCCTCTCCACAAAGGTGGTGCCTCAACGGATCCTGGAAACTATCACCCCATAAGCCTGACTAGCTTGGTCTGCAAAGCTATGGAAAGGATAATCATGGACCTCATAAATAAAAATATTGGGGACCTACAGACACTGGATCCTACCCAGTTCGGCTTTGTTAAGGGCAGATCCTGCCTCTTAAACCTGGTTGATTTCTTTGAAACAGTCACCAAGGCCATTGACGAGGGGAAGGTGGTCCACACAGCCTACCTGGACCTCGCAAAAGCCTTCGATACAATACCCCACTCGGGCATTATAGATAAGCTCACCAGCTTAAATATAAACCCCTATGTCACTAGATGGATTGCAAACTGGCTCAAGGGCAGGACCCACATGGTTAGAATTGCTGGAGCCATGTCAGACTCCAAACCAGTTACAAGTGGCATCCCACAAGGCTCAGTCCTGGGACCTCTCTTGTTCAGTATATATTTCTCGGAGGTACAAGCCAACACAGAAGGACTGTGGCTGACCAAGTTTGCAGATGACTGCAAACTGGGCACCATAATCAAGACTCCAGCCGACACAAGCATCCTCCAAAAGGGCCTCATAGAAACAGACAACTGGTGCCAGAGCCATGGCCTCAAGCTAAACGTTAAACAGTGTATAGTCATCCCCTTTGGCAAAAACAAAGTGCCCACAAATTACCACATAGGTGGTAATCCATTAAGTACAGAAGAAGTAATTAGGGACCTGGGGACCCAAGTTGATAGCAATCTCTCATTTGACAACCATGTGGCCAAAGTGGTTAGAAAAACATTTTATATAGCCCACCTAATCATGAAGGGATTCACATCTAGATCAGGGGAGGTCATCATGCCTCTTTACTCATCCCTCATCAGGCCCATAATTGAGTACAATGCCCCTTTTGGGATGTACCTTACCAGACACCTGCAGCAACTGGAAAGACCCCAAAAGTACCTCACCAAGAGGATCAAAGGGCTCAAACAGATGCCATATGCTGCCCGGTTAAAGAAACTCCAGCTCTACTCAGTGGCATACCACCTGTTCAGAGGCGATCTGTGCCTGACGTATAAAGCCATGTCCAACCCGGAATTAATGGACATGCTGCACCTCAAAAAATCCAAATCCTATCGAGCTACACGCTCGAGAGCCTTGAACCTCAGCACTGAAATAAATAGGACATGCTGGAGGGACAGGTTCATAACCCAGAGGCTCCCTTCACTCTGGAATAAAATCCCAGTCCAGGTTAGGCAGAGTCCCTCATTGACTCTCTTCAAGAGGAATCTTGATGAGTGGATGGGAGATCGTAGGTTTACCCCGGGTATGACTTCTGTGTCACTGTTAGACAGAGGCACAGTATACTAACCTCAAAAAAAGGGCATAGCAAATTTAATTTAAAATGGGTGGCGAAAGCCAAACACATTCTGGCTGGGCCTATAAATGCCCTAGGGCAGATAGCCTAGTATGAACCTATGAACTTATGAACCTATAAGTAAAACTGCTGTACAATCTCGGCCTCACTACAGGATATGTGCCCAAAGAATAGCGTACAGCAACAGTGGTCCCACTCCACAAAGGTGGCGCCTCTGCGGACCCTGGAAACTATCGCCTCATAAGCCTGACTAGCCTAGTATGCAAGGCTATGGAGAAGATCATCATGGAACTCATAAACAAAGACATTGGGGACCTACAGACACTAGATCCAACCCAATTTGGCTTCGTCAAGGGCAGATCCTGCCTTTTGAACCTGGTTGACTTCTTCAAAACAGTCACCAAGGCCATAGATGAAGGGAAGGTAGTCCACACAGCCTATCTGGACCTCGCAAAGGCATTTGACACAATACCCCACTCGGGCATCATAGATAAGCTATCCAGCCTAAATATAAACCCCTATGTCACAAGATGGGTCGCAAACTGGCTCAAAGACAGAACCCACAGAGTCAGAGTTGCTGGAGCCATGTCAGACTCGAAACCGGTCACAAGTGGCATCCCACAAGGTTCTGTCCTGGGACCTCTCTTGTTCGGTATTTACTTTTCTGAGGTACAGGCCAATGTGGGAGGACTATGGCTCACCAAGTTCGAAGATGACTGCAAACTGGGCGCCATAATCGACTCTCCAGCTGACACAAACATCCTTCAAAAAGGTCTCGCAGAGACGGATAACTGGTGCCAGAGCCATGGTCTATAGCTAAATGCCAAAAAGTGTATAGTCATACCCTTTGGCATAAACAATGTGCCCACAAATTACCACATAGGTGGTAACCTATTAAGTACAGAGAAAGTAATTAGGGATCTGGGGACCCAAGTTGATAGCAATCTCTCCTTTGACAACCACATTGCCAATGTGGTTAGAAAGACCTTCTACATAGCCCACCTCATCATGAAAGGATTCACATCTAGATCAAGAGAGGTAATCGTGCCCCTTTATTCATCCCTCATCAGGCCCATCATAGAATACAATGCCCCCTTTGGGATGTACCTTACCCGACACCTGCAGCAATTAGAAAGACCCCAATTACCTCACCAGGAGGATCAAGGGACTCAAACAGATGCCATATGCTGCTCGGTTAAAAAAACTCCAGCTCTACTCAGTTGCATACCGCCTACTTCGAGGTGATCTATGCCTGACATATAAAGCTATGTCCAACCCAGAATTAATGGACATGCTCCACCTTAGTAAATCTAAATTCCTTAGAGCCACGCGCTCGAGGGACTTGAACCTCAGCACAGAAATAAATAGAACATGCTGGAGGGACAGATTCATAACCCAGAGGCTCCCTTCACTCTGGAATAGAATTCCAATTCATGTTAGGCAGAGCACCTCACTGACTCTCTTCAAGAAGAATCTTGATGAGTGGATGGGGGATCGTAGGTTTATCCCGGGGATTACTTCCATGTCCTTATTAGACAGAGACACAGTAAACTAAACTTTAAAAAGGGCACAGTATACTCAAATAAAGGGGTGGCGTAAGCCAAACACAATCGGGCTAGGCTTATAAATGCTCCAGGGCAGATAGCCTAGTATGAACCTATGAAACTATGAACCTATATATGATAAAATATTAAAAGAGAGATCATGAATGTTAAAGAAACCAGTGCACTATCACTACATGTAGCTAAAGAGGGTAAAGAACATAAATTTAGCTTTATGGTACTAGAGATTCTGCATAGTACCAAGAGAGGAGGTGACATATATAATAGAACAGAATCTAGTGAACAGAAATGAATTTTGCGCTTTCAAGCTGATAAACCTCTTGGTTTAAACAACAGAGTTTCCCTGAAACCCTTCCTTAAAGCACGGCCATTAAAGCATTGATCTCTCTTTTAATATTTTATCATATATCTTTCTATATTCCATCTTTTATTATTTTTTACTATTGTATTTGTTACCAGTTTTAAGTACATATTGTTCATTTAGTCTGTTTTATTCAATTTTTTAACGATCTATATAGTCTACAGATGTATTTTATCACATCTTTTAGCTATGATGCACATTTTATCTGATTTTTGATTAGATGTTTTAGTGTCTAAAACTGTAACTGCTATTCTATCTTTGTTGATCTGATGAATCAGATTTTATTCCGAGAAAGCGCTTACCTACTACAATAAAAGACATATTGATTTTCACTGCTGTGTGGAACCAGATTATTTTTCTTTTTCTTGTATTCTCTGGATTTTGCATCTGATTCTTTATTTGGTTCAAGGACTGTTTTTGTTTGGTATATTTTCTTTATCTTTGAACCAAGCATGGCAGGAAATGAAATGGATCATTTGGACAACTTTGTACCTTCGATGGATTTGCCATCTAATAGGAGGAACAACTATCGTTTGCCTACTTTATTGGACTTTCAAACTAATCCATTACTTAATGGAACTTATATGCAGACAACATCACTGACTCCAGATAATCCTGATTTATCTGCAGCTTTCAGAGATGACTATCGCAATCTGGAGAATAAACTTTATAAGTTTAAGCGTTTGCAGTGGCAGCGCTTTCATCTTGAGGCTTCACTGAGCCTTAATATAGCACCAAGGGGACTTAGGGTTTTCACCATGCCCAGTTATGGGCAAGCTTATCCTGAGCTACTTAGGCGCTGGCAGTTACTTAACCTTGAGTGCAGCGCTAAATATATACAGCTCCTTATCGAATTTTTTAGACCAGAGGAGCTAAAACTATCTAATGAAATCACTGAGTTGCAAAACATAATTAACAATATCTATTCAGATGAACTTGTTGGTGATAAAATGGATGTGTTGTTTGAAAATATTACTGGATATGACAAGAGACTTTCTGCTACCAAAACAAAAAATTACAAAGGGATTTGAAGGATTTTAAAGAAGGTAATGTATTCTCTTGGGTAAATGAAAAGGTTAATACTAACTCCAACATACAGCATATAACAGGAAATGGGCGGAGCTCTGTAAGACCCAGAACTACATGGCATTCAACTGTTTCAGATGAACAAGCAGCATATGCAAATGCCGTTAAAACTACCACTTCTACAGAACCCACAGAACTTTTACCCAATGTTCCTATTGTTCCTGTAAGTGAGGGAATTGTTTCAGAAGTCAACCTAAATACTTCTGTAGCTGCTGTAAGTAGCCACTCTGATGCTAGCACAAGCACTGCAGCTGTTAGACCTAAAACAAGCATGGCTTCCAGTGTGAGTTTGAATTCCACAGAGCAGGCCTCTGTACTATCAGGCTCCACCTGTGGACATTTTTTATTGAAGGAACCTCTGCCTATGAGAAGCAGATCAAGGAATTGCCTGCAAAATCAATACACACAATGACTACACAGCCAGGAGGAAGAACTAAGGTCAGGAAAGAGATACAAGCACGCTTAGTTCACAATATCTCTACTTTAACTTTAACTGACTCACAATTATCTGTGTTAAACAGAGGTTTAACCTTTGTTCCGGCTCAAAGAATGGATATAACAGAGTTAATTAAAGACCTACACCTTTTTGGCAGAACTCTTACACTTAAAGCTATGTTTGGTAATTCTAATAATGCTGATTGTATATTTAGAAAGCCCAGCACTTACATACCACCTAGTAATTCTACTATAGATCTGTTCATTGACCTTTGTGAAAAACAACTTAGAGAGAAGTCTCTAGATAAGCAAACTAATAATTTTAGTAATTTATTAGCTGCAGAGTTACAAGCTCTAGTTGAACTGAAAGAACTAAATAGTATAGAAATATGTCCAGCTGATAAAGGAGGTGGTATTGTTGTTATCGACAAGGACAAATATATAGACTCTGTGTTAAGTGATCTCAGTGATGTTGATACATATGCCATTTTACCGGTGCATATACTCAGTAGTGCCATAGAAAAAGTACAGTTTTTGATCTTTGATTTATTAATAACAGGCATGATATCTGAGCAACTGTTTGAGTATTTCAAAGTAGAACATCCAACAGTCCCTTTGATATATGGTCTACCCAAAATACATAAGAATCTCTTAACTCCACCTATGCGCCCTATAGTTTCAGGCCGAGGTGGGATAATTTTGTAGAAAAGACTTTGCATGCTGCCTTGACTAATTGTAGCACTGTTTTAAAGGATACCTAGAGTTTTTTAAATGAGCTATCTAAACAAAATGAAATTATCTTAGGACAATGTTTATTTGTAACTCTGGATATTGAATCATTGTTCACTGTTATACCCAATGAACGGGGAATTGAAAATGTCAGAGAATTACTGTGTGAGAGAAACACCCCTGATACTAAGGTGACATTTATTTGCACAATTTTAGAACTTATCCTAGAAAACAATGTGTTTATTTTTATGATGTTTATTATGCACAAAAAGTTAGCGTAGCTATGGGCATAGCTTGTGCTAATAGCTACACCAACCTATCCCTAGCTAATTGGGAAGCTAAGCATGTACTTTCGAATAATGAATACCAGGTTAACATCAAATGGTATAAATGTTTTGTAGATGATATTTTTTTGTTGTGGCATGGCTCAGAGCAGCGGCTACAAGAGTTTCTTTTATACTTAAATCAGTTGAATACTTTTTTGAGTTTTACCTATGAATATTCTGATAAAGAAGTAGAGTTTTTGGATGTTAAAGTTGCTAAAAATAATTTATCCACTGTGTCTACTACTTTGTATAAGAAAACTGTTAGGAAGAATAATGTTCTACAGTATGGCAGTATGCATCCGAATCAGACGAAATTCAATGTGTTGAAAGGACAGATATTTTGAACTATGAGACTTTTTAATGATGATGATAGTCTCATTGTTGCATTACAAACACTTAAGAATTTTTAGAAAGAGGCTATAGTAGTAAACTTATTGATTCTCAAATAGCAGAAGGATGGTGGCATAGATCAGGTAAGTGCCAGCCATACTTTTCCCCCCTCCCCACTAGTATTAACAACAGGGATACTATTGACAATACTTTCTCAAGTGATGCTTCCACTGATACCTCTAGGAATAAAGTAAGGATGCCATTGACCTTTGCCAGTAATGTGCATGTAGCATGTGATATTATTAAAAAGAACTGGGATATTCTGTCTACTGTACATGAGTTGAATGGGGTCATTGGCACACAGCCAGATATTGCTTTTAGAAATAATAGATCACTTAAGAGTCAGCTCTGTTATCGATCCTTTAATACTAAATCAACTACAATATCTGATAGACTTGGTACATATATGTGTAGGAATTGTATGGCCTGTACACATATACATATTGGTAATCATTTCACACATCCCACTTTGGGTTTTAAGATAGATACTGCTTTTATGCAGATTGTCGAACAAAAAATGTTGTCTGTTTTTGCTATTGTACTACTTGCTTCTCATTTTACATAGGGAAAATGAACAGGGTGTTTAAGGATAGAATACTTGAACACCTTAGGGATATCAGGAATGTTAAAGAAACCAGCGCACTATCACTACATGTAGCTAAAGAGGGTAAAGAACATAAATTTAGCTTTATGGTACTAGAGATTCTGCATAGTACCAAGAGAGGAGGTGACATAAATAATAGAACAGAATCTAGTGAACAGAAATGGATTTTGCACTTTCAAGCTGATAAACCTCCTTGTTTAAACAACAGAGTTTTCCTGAAACCTTTCCTTAAAGCATGGCCATTAAAGCATTGATCTCTCTTTTAATATTTATCAAGTATGTTTCAATATTCCATCTTTTATTATTTTTTACTATTGTATTTGTTACCAGTTTTACGTACATATTGTTAATTTAGTCTGTTTTATTAAATTTTTTAATGATCTATATATTCTACAGATGTATTTTATCACATTGCTTTTAGCTATGATGCACATTTTAACTGATTTTTGATTGGATGTTTAGTGTTTAAAAATGTAACTGCTATTCTATCTTTGTTGGTCTGATGAAGCGGATGTTATTCCGAGAAAGCGCTTACCTACTACAATAAAGGACATATTGATTTTCACTGCTGTGTGGAACCAGATTATTTTTCTTTTTCTTTTTCAGATATACAAGTATGCCAGTTAGTATTATTATAACTCATTAAATGTATATGTTTTTACAGAGAATTCTGGAAGGGAGGAGGTTAATCTCAGTCCAGGTTGAAAATTAAAAGGGTTGGTTTAGTCCATAAGGATTTTATCTTACAGGTCTGATTGCAGCAAGAGACAAAATGTCTGGAAAAAACAAGACTAGGGATTTACTCTATTGTCCTTAGGGGTGAACAAATTGCTACCCTGGAATGGTGGAAGTATTTCAAATTGTTTTATAGCTTTCAGATGCTGCAACAGATCTTAGCAAAGCTTTGGGTGTGCATTGTGCCAGAGTCAGGTGGCCGAATGTAATGTCATTATATAACCAGCACTGAAATGATTTTTTAGATATCAGTGAAAGATTAAACAGAACTCTTGCTCCAGCACTTTTTTCGGAACCTGACAGGAAAGATCTCTCACAGATATCTCACACAATCACACCTCATCTTGCCTTGCTGTAGTAAGCAACTCAATATGTCATCTTGTCTTGCTGTAGTAAGTAAGTTAACTAGGGAAGAGTAATTATTTAGTCAGTAAAGAAAGTATAGTGAGATTAGTTAAGTATTGTTTTCCTGTATTTGTGTGAATCTATCCAACTGTGTTATTTTTTATATCTCCTGTGATTTAAACTCCGGTGTTTATTGTAACCAGATATTCAGTATTCTCATGTTTTCTATTTAGTATTTATTATTGCATATTGGTATACTTTTCATTGTGGCTGGTCTTTTAGAGAATACTTTTAACATCTTGAGAGTACTTATGCTTATTTTAGTAACACTAGGGCTGCTCCTGAAAGCCCTTCTGGGTTTGTCACACTCTACCATTTGTATTAGCATTAATTTTACTCAGTATAATTAGGTACTATTGTAAGATCCTTAGAGTAGCTGACTAGTGGCAGTGTAATTACCTTATAGTCTGTGCAGAGGGTTCACAGCTGGTAAATCTGTAACAGCCTTTCCCAGGTGTGTGTGTGTGTGTGTGTGTGTGTGTGTGTGTGTGTGTGTGTGCACGCATGTAAATCAAATATCCAAATGTTTGTGTCAGGTACTTAGAACAGGGACACGGAGCTCCAAAGTGATCAGTGTGGAGTTATGTTTAGGGCCTGGAGAGTGAGAGATAGAGAGTCCTACCCCTGGTCTGTTGTGTGCTGCCTGTGTGCCTTTAAGAGGAAATTGTAGTTGGTGCAGAGAGCTGCATCTAAAAATACTATATGTATCCATTTTTGTTTGTAGTGGCTGTCCCTCACCAGTGTCAGTGGTGAGGATTGAGGCTTCTAGATTACTGGCACAGAGTAGGGACTGTCACAACCATCATTACCATTTCACTTAGCCTTCTTCCTTTTACTCCAGATATTCCCTCTTTCCATATATTTCTCATGATGGATTTTATCCTTACTTCCATAATGTTCATCAAAATCTTATAATCTACATTCATCAAATGTATCAACTTCCATTTTTTTAAATACTCTTTCTCACCTTTTTTTATTCAAATCAACCTTACTACCCTCCTCAAAAATACTATCCCCTCAAAGTCCATACTTTTTCCATTCTTTCACTATTTTAATAAAACTTTTCTTCTGATCATCATTCATTTCTTTATAAAATCAACAATCTAATCCATCTAATCCTAGCAGTACATTTTCCTTTAAACTTTGTCATATCTCTTCTATTTCTTCTAAGCTTAAAAACTTTCCTTAAGAATTCATTTTATTTCTCTTCTATTTTCCTGAGATTTCCCTTCCAAAAACTAATAACTTTGGAAATAAAACAATAATATATAGAGGAGGACATTATTCTCTATATCTTCTTGTTTTATTTTCACTATACCTTCTTTCAATATTATCATTTCCATTATCAAATATTGTCTCCTCACTTTTTTCCATAAAAAGGATTCACTTCTTCTTTTTTCCTTGCACTTGATAGATTTGCTTTCGAACTAAATTCTCAGATTTTTCTTATTTTGTGTATATAAATCTTTTCTTTATTGATATATTATTCACTCTTCATTTCCATAAAGTCCAACATATTTTATTTTATCTTCTTAAAGTTCTCCATTTCATTAAAAAATCTATTTTTTAAAATTGTACAATATATACACAGAAAGGAAGAACTTCAGCATCACATACTGTGATGCAATGTTAGGAATACATGAATACATAAATTTAACCTTATACAAGTAACACACTAAGGACCTTGGTATTTCAATAGCAACATTTCAATGCTATTCCAACCACTGAGAGTCTTAGTATGATTTACTGATCTTATTCTGATCACTTCTTTTTCAGTTTAGTATTGCTGTTAAATTTAAAAATTCTTTGAATGCAATTACTCAGTTCAATATCCAGTTTTGTGTAATAACTTTTCTAACAACTGCCCAAAGCCTCCAAAATATATATTTTGTTTGGATTTTACAGCTGCAGGAAGTGGTATATTAATTAGTATTACTGATATAATTAAAGAACAATTATCAAACTATAACCCCTTAAAAATACTTATCACTTTCCAATATACATTTAATTTTTCACAATCCATAAACATGTGTGCCCAATCAGCTTTTACATCTTTACAGCTCCAAGAAACTGAAGAAGTCCTTTTACTAAACTTAGAGATTTTATAGGGAGTAACAAACACTATGTATGTATATATTTCCACATAAAAACTTTCTAGTATAAACTTGAAGAAGTTTGACTTATTGATTTAACAAAGTTTTATTCTTGCCATAATTGAGTCACTTAGTCCACTACTATCTAAAAAGTTCCAGAATTTTGCATTACAATTATTGTTATTATTTATAATTTATTTGTATAACTCAGACAAGCTGCCCTTTTAGGTCAACTTACCTTCAATGATAGCATTCATATATTCATATAATGGGGGAATAGTGTTCTGTTCCTCTTCACTCATATTATCTACACGTTCATTTAATATCTTACTGATGTATAATATTAAATGATTAACATACTCATCCAGCTTATAATCTTTTACTAAATATTCTTCTGACTTTTCTTTTCTTTTTTCAAAGTAATCAGACCATAATTCTAATCCATACCTTTATAGTAAGTTCATTTTAACATTTTCTGGGTTTCCTTGAATCTGGTGGTGTGTGCAATGGGAAATAACAAAAATGTTCATTTTGATATTGATGGAGTTTTAAAAACATATTTCTTAACTGTTTTAAGAATTGATTTTATATATGCATAGTCTAAAGATCGAAATGAATTTAAGTCTAAGGTAAATTTTATTAAACAGATGAAAAGATTGTTACATATTTCTAATGTATCATGTTTGATAAAATTGTAAGAATTTAGTATAATCTGCTCCTGAATGATTTTTTTTCAATGACTATTGTAAGTTGAGTCTATCCAGAGTATAATAGATTTAAAATTTGCAGCAAAAGAATATGATTCTACATCTGGGAAACTAATACTACCATATTCCCATAATCTTATATGATTTCTATAATCAACTTGTCAGGATACCATAAAAATGATGGTTTCCATTTTTTCCATTTTTTAAAGTTTTTTGTTAGGTATTAAAGCTATTGAATACAATATATATGTTCTCTCTCTCTCTCTCTCTATATATATATATATATATATATATATATATAAATCTTGGGTAATATAATCATTTTAATAAGTACTCAACAGGAAAAAAATCATTCCTTTCTCAGTAAGAAGTAATACTTCTTTAATTATTTTTAAATGTATTATTAGTAATCTTACTTGCATATTGATAGCTATTTATTACAAAGTATTTAGTTCTTTTGCTTCCTAATTAAATTTATATGCATCTTTAAACTTACTATCTAGTAATTTAACACTAAAGTTTCAGCTTTATTATTAAATTATAGCAGTGATACTTCTTGAAACTTTTCAATTTCCTTATCTATTTCTTCAGTTGAAAATTTTAAATCTCCTATAGTTAGTAAAATATAATCTGTAAAAAACTATATTTTAGATTGACAATCCAATTCAGAATCAATCATTTTGTTTCATTGCTTCTTATAGTATTAGCTAAGTGTTTGATAACTAATGCAAATAGTAGAGACAAGCAAGCGATCCAATTTTAAAATATCTTTTGCTTTTACTATTAAATCAACTAAATTATTACTAATCCATCTGTTTAGTACTTTAGCTGATGTCAGAATTTTATCTTTCTCCTGTTACTTGTATCTTCTATACTCAATATACAGTTAATATCCCCTGCTAAAATGTAACTACCCTTCCAATGACTTTGTAGTAAGTTTAAGTGATTTTTTAGCCACTATTTCACCTATTCCAGGGATCCAGTAAAAATTAGCTAATGTATAGAGTTTGCCAGTATATTTAATTCTTACAAATGTATACATTCTTTCAGGATCATAAATGGATTCCATGCCATTAGGCATTACAGTAGATTTTCTACAAAGTATAGCAGTCCCTCTATTCTTTTTGTTAAAAGAAGAAGATAACATTTTGTAACTTAAGTTATTTAAATGTTGTATATCTTTATCTATCGGTTGAGTCTCTTGTAAGAATATAATACTCCTTTATGTAATTTTAGATAACTTATTAATGATTTCCTTTTGTTTCCATTATTTAATCCAGTTACATTAATAAATAATAGATTTAAACTGCCCATACTGTATATTTAAAAATATTTCCTTTTAATGACACATTTATCCACCATTTTTATTTAATATGATATAAGACTCAAATGCTTTCCTCCAACACTGTCTTAACATTCCACATATTTTAGAATTCTTTGTTCTACAAACTAAACTACTAAAACCCGTAAGTAGCAACAATAGAAATAAGTAAACAGCTCTAAATGTATATATTATTATTAATAAAACACAACCTACCATGGATACCAAAGTTCCTAGTTTGTCTGTCAAATGGACAAACTACTATATTATCTCCCTACTTACCAATACCTAAAATTCATCCAAAAACTAGTCAAAAGCTACCGTGACTTAGAAATAATTAATATAATATTGTATGTGTGTGTGTATATATATATATATATATATATATATATATATATATATATATATATATTTATTTATTTAAATTTGTTGACCGAGTGTCATATATATGTG
>NC_056741.1:1000081919-1000139419 GCF_019279795.1 Protopterus annectens
TGTCTTGCTATTTTGATGAAGGAAAAATGCAGTCTGTAGTCCATTCAAAAGTTTCAATGTGCTTAAGTCAAATCCCATTCTCCTTCCAGGTTCAAACATATTGAAAAATCTACTTTACTTTCTTTCAAAATGGATGCACTGATAAGCAATATAACACTCAAAATTTAGTTCTGACTTATAAAATTAGTTAATTCAGGAAGTCTTAGTGAATCTACTAACATACAATTTACAACAAACCTTCAAAGTTCATATGAACAAACAAGATTTCATCTTTCAGGATATGTTCACATATTTTATATGATTTTCTATGTAAATTACATGAGGTTTTGTACATTCACATTTCTACCATATGCAGGTATATGTAATACATATCTTTCTTATAAGCAGTTTGTTATTTAAATATATTTTCTGTCTTATTTGCCCACTAATATTCTACCTTACTCAGCATAACTTGTATTTCTAAAATCTCCCATCAAAGAGCTATTTAATCATCAGCTCTCTATTGGAAATTATAATATGTGAATATATTTCTTAACTTGCTGATACTGCTCTTGCATAGTAGATATTTCATTCCTTGTGCATTTGTATATTATTCATAGGATGCTTACTTTTCTTATTAATTTTAACATTACAAGCAATCTTGACTACATATAAAAAATCCTGCTTGTTTTAAATTGAATGTGTGCTTTAGCCATTGTGAACTTCTGTGCTGATCTAAGTTTTACATCCTGACATTAGAATTTGATTACAGCATGTGAAAATGATGACTAACACCACACAGCAGCTGCTAATTTCCTCTGTAAGTTTCTCATTCTTCTTAATTCTTTTAAACTGTTCTAATGAGTAACAAACATATAACTTTACTTCTTTTCCATTAATATGTACAGTTAGGGTTAATAACAGTACAGCATAAGCTATTAACATTCAGCAAAATGTAAGCAAATTATATGCCAGCAGCAACTCAATATAAAACATTACTATAGTTTTTTTTACAAATTCTTCACTTCTAAGTAAATAAAAAAATATGTTATGTTGAGTAGACTTCTTACATACATACTTTAAAAAAGAAAGAAAAAGAAAGTTCCTTTCTGCTTCTACAGAAATCAATGATGAACTTTGACTTAGATTTGGCAAGGTGGGAAGCAAGGCAAGCAATAAGCCAGCATTCTGACACAACTTGGAGCACTTTTTTGTTCTCAAGCACTTTTTATGTGTTACTTGTTTCATAAATAATCTGTAAAAGGAATGTTACACAAGAAAAAGGAAAACAAAATCAGCAGCACTTTAACACTTCTAATTAGCATATTACTTAGATCTGGCATTCAGTTAACCCAGCAATGTACATACTAAGCAAAGTTAAATAAAATAAAATTTGTAACTTATACAGTCTTAAAAGTTACCAATTATATTGCTTATAAATTAATGACAATCTCTTAAAGGAATTTTTTGTTTGGCATTTATAAATACATTCATCAGTTTAGTTAAATGAAATATATTCAGTTTTTCACTGTAAATATAGTAAAACATAAAAGATAACCATTTATATTCCTTATCATGAAAAATGTTTTAGCTTAAAGTATACATACTTGCATATGTTTTGAAGCTAAAGTTCAATACATTTGTTTATTTTAAACTGTAAATCAATTGTTTCAGAAAATAAAAGTCCTGAAATTAGAGAATAAAAATCATTTGTTTTTAAGTGTTTTCATTTTAGAAGCATTTTTCCAGGAATTCCGCTCACTCTGTCTCTTGAGGGATGTACTGTTCTAATCCATTCCCAGGGGAAGAGTACATGGTTTTTAAATTTTGCCACGCCACCAGATTATCTCATTAGCATTTATGGTAGGTCAGAGAGACAGTCTGTCATAGTGCTGCCCCTTTTTGAAGTAAACACTGAGTAGGGCTGTCCATGAATCACAAACAACTGCCAGTGGTAAAACAAACTCATTGCTAGTGGTTACCTTTCTGAATCACAGCCTTAATGTATTTGAACATTTAAGTGTTTCTATCAATGCTAAATTTTCAAATAATTGCTTATTGATTAGTGATGCTTAGAAAACTGATAGAAGTTCAATGTGATTTGTATCTTCAGTTTTCTTACTATTGCTCATCTGCTAATATTTACTGAGGTCATAGAAAAGATGTTATCAGACTAGCAAAATATTATCCTCAGTCTTAGCAGTTGTACACAACAGTAAGAGTATCCTATCAGATCCTTTTTACTTCATTACACTGATTACAGTTTTGCCTTTGTGTTACTGAACTGAATGTTGTCCACACTGTGCTTCAATTTTTTTAATGAATACATCCAGAAAACAGTCATTATGTAATCTACCAAAATCAATTACTGCAACATATGCATTCTGATGTGAAATCCCTAACAGAAAGATGTGTAGAGGAACAAATATTCCATCCTCGAGATACAGATGCACACACACACACACACACACACACACACACACACACACACACACACACACACACACACACACACTAAAAACAAATAAAACTAACACATTCAGGGCAGCACTGAATCTATGCCCCAAGTTTTTTTCCCAAATTTTTTTAACTCCAAACCTGCATGACTGTCAGAGCCAGAATAAAATGTTGCTACCAGGCCAAGTAATCTTTCTTTATCCGTACAAAGTGTGCACAGGTATTGAGTATAACCCTAACATTTTAATTATCTACTTGAGGTACAAACCAAAAGGGTCAAAATCAGTAATTTAAGTTATGGAATTCTGTCTCTTGAGCCATATGTTACTATTTGGAATAAGATGTAGATGTGCTAAATCCACTTTTATTGTAATAGTTTGGCAGTGGAGAGCTTCAGTTCAGATCTTCTCATCTTGTTAGATTTTTTTCACTTGATGGCTCTGATAACATCACTTTGACAAGTTCCTTCACTGAAGCTACATTTTATAACTATTTCTTCATGAAGTTTGATTATGGTCCAAAAAGCTATAAATGGTCCAGCAAGTATGTAAAATACAAATGATATTCATATAGCAATCCTGACCAGGGAGAACCTTGAAGGTATTTCTGAATCCCCATAATCTGAACTGTTAGATCTGATAGATCACTTGGAACCAAAAACACTTTATGATACAGTAATAACAATATACTAATCACATGATCATTAGATCTATATTGTTTGGGGTTCCCCTCCACCTCATTGAGCTTTAACTGGAATGAGGTACCATCTGTTTAAGTTAAGCTTTTTTCCATAAGGAGTGACTTTTATTGCAGTTTCAAACTGTGCACTGGTAGTTATTTCTTTCTGTTAAGAAACGTCTCCCTTCCTTGTATTGTGTGACCAAGAAATTAGTATATATAAGTTCTAGAGGTACAGTGGTACTTTAACATAGGGTGCAAGAGTCTTGCCCTTGGGAAAATACATTCTTTTTTTTTATTTTCATTTGGATGAGGTTACAGACATTTTTCATCCATTTGTAATCTCACACAGACATAACTTGTGGATCTATAGTGGAAGCATTGTCTGTAATACATATGTCAGTACACAGTGTGTTTTAATAACAGTAAGTACTTTAATTAAAAAGTATATCAACCATGCATCATCCTATTGTTTGGATATTTATTGACATATTTTGTGTGAGACACGCTGAATGCATAGAGTGCAACCATCTAATATTATGAAGAAAAACATCTCTTATTTTTTTCTCCAAATGTTCTGACACTTAAATAAGAAGAATTGACTGGTCACTGCATACATTAGTCCCTCTCTTTTTATATTTTATTTTGTTAAGATATGGCATGTTTTTTAATATTTTGCTGTTAACTGATATTTTGTGCTTATAATTTGAATGCAAAAAAGTTTGACAGTGGATGCTCTCTTGGTGCAGTTTTACTACAATTTAAATTTTTGGTAGTGAGGAAGAACATATACATTCCTGTGAGTTTTTTTGGAAGTAGAGTACTTGAACATGTGTTTGTCAGATTCCTTCATTATACTGCCTCCTTGGCATATTGATTTCCCATAATAAAACCTTGTTGTCTGGGCTATGTCTCTTGTTGATCCAGTGGCAGTGATATGACCACAGCATGCTGTAGCTCTTGAGGTTGCATCCCAAAAGAGACTTAATGTTACCCTTTATTTTCTGGGACACTAAATGTGCCTAAGCAGAGGGCTTTCTCTGTATCTCTGCATGTGTGTGTGTGTGTGTGTGTGTGTGTGTGTGTGTGTGTAACTTAACCTTAACCTTGCTGGGAGTTTCCTAGATGAAAGAATAACATTTTTTCTCATTTAACACTTTTATTGACTTATCACTTGATGTATAAGCTAACCAATATTTATATAAAAGAAAACAAACTATGTTAACATGTTCATCATTGTAAACATTATTCATCACAAACACTCTTTTATGCAGTTATCATAAATCCAACATTGCATAACCTGACCAGTTCCTGCCTTCCCTTAAATCTAATTGCTATTCGAAAACATTATTCTGCATGTATTGTTCCCACAATTTCCATTTTTTCTGTGTAATTTAACCCTACCCTTTTCTATAGATTCTACTTTCAGTTCTTTTATCTCTGTTACAATATTAAATACTTTAAATACAGTTGGATTAGATGTTGAATTCCATTTTCTAGTAATTGCTTTTTTGTCAGCCACCAGAATTGAATTTACCAAGGCCTTACTGTGTCTAGGCAATTTAGATCCTGTATTCCAGCTCAAAAATAATTAGATAAATAAATAAATAAAAAATAAAACAAGAATTTCCTTAGATGCACCCATCTGCTCACCCAGTATTCTGACAGAGTGTTCTCTAGGGAATTTTTAAAGTCAGCCTACTCATCACACTCCCAAAACATATATCCCCAGTTACCTCTTTCTTCATCACAACTCCAACATTTGTCTTCTACTGGAGGAAAAAAAAATCTTTGGAGTTGGCTTAGGGTATAAAAATGCCTATATAAACACTTCCAAGCAAAAAGTAGAAATATTCTAGACTGTTGCATATTTGCAAGCCATACATATGCCCTCCCATTGTTTCCTTGTGAATTGCTTAGCAAATCTCTCTCCCCAGTCTTTTCTAACTTCCACTGGCTGACTTTTATAGTTTCTGTGCAATACTTTATGTGCTGTATTAGCCATTTTGTTACAACAGATTCTGCTCCATATTCAACTAAAAAAAACTCTACCAGAGCAGGCCTTTCTCTTAGGATTTCTCCACCGCTTTCTCTTTGCATATACTCTGATATCAATGCCTGCTAGAGAATGCAGTCTTTATTCTACTTTCAAATGTCTTCTTGGCCTCTTCCCACTCTATCATCTTTCCCTCTCTAGTTATTTGCTCGCAGTACCTTGGTTCCTTTGCCAGTTTTCTCCAGTAAATTTTTGCTCCCTCTTGCCTATTCTCTGTACCTCTAATTATAATGATCCCTATTAGCAGAACCTCTTAACTCCTTTCTTATGTTGGCGTGGAGTAAGGTCTGCTGCTTTATGAATATAGTATTTTGTGTGGCTGTTATTCTCCTTAAAGAACTGCATCGTGAATCCTACTCTTTCCTTATTTCTTGAATTTCAAACATGCTTAATCATCATCCCTTTCTACTTTGAATCATAGCATTCTATTTGCCTTATCTGTGTAGCTCTAAATTATGCCTTCAAATCAAATACTCTTAAATCACCTTGTCCTATTGAAAGGATCATCTTATCTCACTTGACCCTTTCCCTCTTACCCTCCCAGATAAAATCCTTCAACTCTTTATTAGTTACTGTCCACAGCTTTTCCTCTGGTTAATAAAAATATATCTGATCTGTATATAAAACTAAAGGGACTAAAAACATTTCCACTGCTTGTATCTTGCTATCCATTTATATAAACAAGAGCTTCAATTTCCTCAGTTTTTGCATTATCATTAGTTAGTCTCTTTGCACATATCCTTAGCTGCCATAACATAATCCATTTAACTCATACGCCTAAAGACTTCACTTTATCATGTCACCATAAATATGTGTATTGCTGAATCAATTCATGAGTAGGTGCATGGTTTACAGCCATAGCCCTTGTTTTGTCTTCATTAATTTTATATCCTGAAAAGACTGGAAACTGTCTCAGACTGTTCCACAACACTGAGATGCCCTTTTTGGCTTTATCAGGTACAAAATGATTTCATCTGCAAACAAAGCCAACTTTTCATGATTACCATATCCATTATATCTTTGTATTTCTGAGTCCATTGTTTTCTAGTAGCTCTAAATATAATGCAAATAACAAAAGGGGAAAGAGGACACCCTGCCTGGTTCCTCTGTTCAGAGACAAATCATCAGAGAGAAACCCTTCCACTTTAATTTTTGCCTCCAGTTCCTCATATATCATCCTAATTAACCTTATTATTGTAGCAGGCAATGCAAATTCTTCCATTGCCCTGTTTATAGAATCCCAGCTTACTCTGTCAAATACCTTTTCTGCATTAAGACCTACCAACAACAGTAGTATTTTCTTATATTCTGCTTCCCCTGGATCATCATTGTTCTACTAATATTGTCAAGTGTTTGCTTCCCCTCCAGCAAACCACATTTATTAATATTTATCAATTTTGGCTTCACCTATACCTTTCTTTTAGCTATTATATACATAAACAGTTTATAATTGTTATTTGAAATAGAAATGGGAGTATATGAAGTTGTGTTTGATGGGACTTTACCATCATAAGCTATTACAGGCACCACATCTTTCTTCCAGGATATTGGTACTCCCCTTTCTTTTAAAATATTGTTAAACAAAATCTTTCAGATCTTTATTGCATTCTTCCCTCCTAGCTTCCAAAATTCCAGAGAACCACTATATATTCATGGAGACTTTCCTGCAGACTGATTATACGTCACTATTTTATCTCATCTCCTCCTATCTTAACTATTAATTGTTGAGCCTCATCTGCCACTAACCTTGACACACCTAAGTCTTCCATAAATATTTCCATCTATGCTTTCTTTCTTTTATTTCCACATTCCTCTGCTTTATACAGATTTTCATAAACTTTCCAAAATATATCTAATACCTCTACAGGTTCTCTGGTTATTTTTCTTCTTATAGGCTCCCTAAGTTTAGCAACAACTTTTTCTTCTTTCTGTTGCCTAAATTGTTATGCTAAACATTTTTGTCCTCTGAGATAAGCAAAAACAGTTGCTTAACAGCTTTTTAAAGTCATGCATATTATTCAGATAATCCTTTATTTTCTCTTTAACACTCTGAATTTACAGTTCTACTTGTTTTGTGAGATCCCCCTTATTCTGCAATTGTTTTGTGAGATCCCCCTTATTCTGCAATTTGTTCTGCAATACTTTAATCTTTGTCAGCTCCTCTGAATAATTCTTGTTGCTTCTTCACCATATCTTTTTTTTCTATCAACCCTATTTTTAAACTCCACTTTCATTTTATCCCACTCACTAGCTATGATTTCTGAAGAAATATTTATCTTCCCTAATAACTCTCAAACACATTCCACTACCCATTCCTTAAATTCCTCTATTTTAACAGGTAGGTTGGGAAACATCAGTGTCTCATTTTTACTTCATTACCCTGTATTTTTATCTTAGTTGTTATCACTGCATGATTTGAAATAGTTATGGGATGTGTTTCAAAGCTTTCAACTAAGTGCACATGTTCCTGTGAAATATAAATTCTCTCTAGTCTGGCTGACTTATTGTACCTTGAGAAATAATTTGTGAATTATCTCTGAGGTCCTACTGATTTCACATCTTCCATACCAAATATTTCCATAAATGTATTCAGAAATCTACCTTCTTCTGTTATATTTTCCCTTCTACTTTCCCCAGATACATCCTCACTGTTGCAAATCAAGTTCCAGTCTCCATTAATAAGTAATATTCCCTGCTGAAGGCTGATCATTTCTCCCAACATATTTTATGCTCCATGATAACAGTTTTAGGTGGTATATAAATATATACCAGCTTAATCTTCTCCCTTGCCAGTAGTCCCTTGCTATTACAAGTCTACCATTACAATACCCCCCTCTTCTATTACTATTGGAGCTTTTCTAGCAATTAATATAAATGCTCCCCTTTTCTTGTCTCAGATATTCTGCTGAATATCCATCCTGAAATCCTTTCTTTATCAAACTCACATGCTCACTTATTTCCAAATGTGTCTCCTGTACCATTGCTATCTGCATTCCACATTTATTAATATAATTCAGTTGCCTTACAGTTTTGTCTATACCCATGAGACTATTCAGGTTCCAAAATATGTTTAATGTAGACATTATGATAAGATGTTATTATTCCCATCTATTATAGATGACAGCTTTCCTAAATGTCTGTTTCCAGCTTTTGTGTTACATGCAGCCACTAATGTTTGGAAGGTTGATGCTTTTATATATATATATATATATATATATATATATATATATATATATATATATATATATTTGTGTCTGTATGATGTGACGTGTGTGTGTGTGTGTGTGTGTGTGTGTGTGTGTGTGTGTGTGTGTGTGTGTGTGTGTATGTGTGTGTGTGTGTGTGTATACATATATATATATATATATATATATATATATATATAGATATATATATATATATATATATATATATATATATATATATATATATATATAGATATATATATATATATATATATATATATATATATATATATATATGTTTCCCCTTCAGAAGGTCGAACGGCTAAAATCTCGAAATGCATATGTCTGAAGCCATATGCTCGATTTTCAGAAGCTCGAGCTTCTGAAAGGGAAGCAAAAAAAAAAGACAAAACACAAAACAATGTTTCTGCATGGGGGCAAGCCCCGCTGCACCCCCCACACCCCCTGCTACTTATTTATTCCAACTTTGAGATCGCACTACAGCGCAGAAATGGAAATCTCCCTTTCTGCACTGTATGCAGATCCGCATTCAGAAGGTCGAGCTTCTGAAATTTCGAGCATATGGTCTCGACCATATGCATTTCGAGATTTCAGCCATTCGACCTTCTGAAGGGGAACTATATATATATATATATATATATATATATATATATATATATATACTGTTATATATACACACACATATATATTTATATATATATATATATATATATATATATATATATATATATATATATATATATATAGAGAGAGAGAGAGAGAGATAGTGCATATTAATTGCATACTGATTCATTCAGATGCAAAATTATCCAGCTGCAGCTCAGTGAAACAAATTACATTGGAGGTTGGAATAATAGTTAAGGTATTTACTTTACAGGCACAAGGAACAGAGCTTTTTTTCCACAAATGGGGTAACTGGCTAGGCATAAATGGGCCCACATGGGCAGTTAGCCTAGTACTTACAGTACCTATGAACAATGAAACTAATTCCAGAGTTCATTATGGAGTTATTCCATTACTGCTCTTTTTGCAGGTTTTAAACCAAAGAAAGCCCTGGATCAGGAGGCAGGTCCACTAGGGCTTCTTGCCTTGATTTACCAAAGTGAGTTTTGATCGGTGTGTGTGTGTGTGTGTGTGTGTGTGTGTGTGTGTGTGTGTGTGTGTGTGTGTGTGTGTGTGTGTGTGTGTGTGTTACTGTGTAAATAATGCATGCCCAGGGATGTTCTGAGGTCAAAAGTAGCAAGCAGAGGGCCTTTACACCTCTGCACATAGAGAATGGGCTATCTGTGAAATTGCTTTCTATTTGCTTTTTTATTACTAAATATTTTTATATTATTAATGTACAATAATTCCTCTGCCTAATATTTCAGACTTGCTGTAGTACATGTAATTGTTGCTGGAGGAAGTATTTTATATTAGAACTATAAATTATGTAGGTATTTAATATCCACATACACACACACACACACTCTGCTAATTATATATAGTATACGAATTCCAATATCACATATTTCCTAACCCCAGGAATTATGTGATCTCGCACACCTGAGGATCAGCTGCTTAATCGATCATATGCAATTGACTAAACAGCTTTCGACCAAAGACACATTCGATATACTACAGAGAATCCATATCTAGCTATCACTCTATCTGTCTATATGGCTTATTGCTTAAACACTTGATGTCCTTAAATGGATCATTTGTATATATCCCATGGGCCTGTATTACAGCAGATTTTAAGGTATCACACAGTGAAAACTCTAGCCTGGCTAGGTTTTTCTTATAGTTTTTACTAACTGGTTTGAATGTTTGACCTTTTTACCCTTTAGGTATAGATATATAGCTAGTTAGATATATTGGTTCTAGATGATTGTCACAGTTGATGTGACACCCTGACCCCAAGTGTGAAAAAATGGGAAAAGGGGGTGTGGATGGATATAAATATATACACACATGGGTCTACTTCATAACACTGAAATTTCAAAACGTTGAATTTCATTACATTGAGACCAAAACATCTAAATCCCAAAACACTGAAAACCCAAAACACTGAAACTCAGAACATTGAAAGTGTGCTTCATAACATTGAAAACTACAGTGCATATGTAAATAACATCCTCTCCACCTATAACAATAGCTAACTAACAAACACACTTTCTAATATATTTCTGCAGGGGGGCAAGCCCCCCTGCACCCCCCCACCCCCATAAATTAAATATACCAACTCTAAGATTGTACTACAGTGGGAAAAAAGTTAGACTGTTGAATCCTACACTAAAGCACTGTACGAGCACATCCACTCGTGCATGAATCGTGCCATCTCAAATAGAACCAACATGCTCTCCTCCAAAAAAAGGAAGCCAATCTGGTGGTCCCCTTTCATAAACAAACTATACAACAGAAGGAAGGAACTGTTGCAGAAAAGAGGAAAATCCCAGGATGCAAAAAACTTCCTTATCAGCCTCAGTAAGAAGCTGAGATTCCTCATAAAATCCTCCAAAGCTAGTTACGATAATAAAATTGCCAAAGATTCCAAAGACAACCACAAGGCATTCTATAGCTATGTCAAGAATCTTAATGGCAATGCTCAGATCTGCTCTGAGCTACAACAGAATGGCATTAAATATACTGATCCCAAGAACATTGCCAATATCCTGGCAGGTCGATTCAGTGCCAACTTCACCCCCCCCCCACCCCCTAAAAGGCCAATCTCAATACTGAAAGATTGTCAAATATATGTGTGTGTGTGTATAAAGACAGATAGATAGATATAGGTGCACTGACTAATGTTGTAACACACAAACGTCAACGTCCAAAATGTGGGCAAAGTGAAAGTTGACACACTACTATGCTTACACTGAGCAATAACCTCAATGCATGCAAACTTCTACTAATAAAAATAAGAGTAAACATAGTTTCTGCTGTGGGGAAAGCTCACCTGTGTTGCAATACCCTCCGCAAATTATATAGGCTAACTTTGCTATTGTACAATATCAGGGAATGGCAGATTCCCCAAACCTGAGAATTGTGCAGTGCACCTGTCGACTATCTGTTCAGCTGACTAATTTTGTCGACTATACAGAAGTCAACCAACTATAGTGTCAACATTATTCAGTCTTCCCATATATCTATCTGTATTCATCTCTCTCTCTCTCTCTATGTATATATATATATATATCTATCTATATATATATATATATGGTTCTACCTGACATAATCGAAACCACACAACACCGACAACCACATCACCGACACCACATATTCGACAGTCCATAAACACGAAACCACACATAACCGACAACGAAATAACCGACGGTACACAAACACGAAACCCCATACACTGCACACACCACAATAACAATTGAAAACAAAACACATCCCCATTCCACAAACCACACACACAACACAAGCACACCAAATCCTTACAAGCCCACACTAAACCTTACCCTAACCCTAAGGTCCGTCACTATCGCACACTTACCTACCCGCTCCCTAACCCTAACTCACTTAACCCCATCCTATCGCTCCTAACCCTAACTCACTTAACTCCACCCTATCGCCTCCCTAACCCTAACTCACTTAACCCACCCCTATCGCTCCCTAACCCTAACTCACTTAACCCACCCCTATCGCTCCCTAACCCTAACTCACTTAACCCACCCCTATCCCCACAGACCGTCAATCTCCACACTTACCTACCTCGCACCCTAACGTCCGTCACTACCGCATACTCACACAGCCTTTCCCCATGTCGGCATCCTCGGCGTTGGTGTTGTCATCCGTCGTGTCGGTCTTCTACATTGTCGATGTTCTGCCACTGGATTCGCGTCGGTCTTCTTAGCTCTCGATCTTCTGGAGCTATGGATTGCGATGTCGGTCTTCTGCGCTGTCGACGAAGTCAGGTAGAACCATATATATATATATATATATATATATATATATATATATATTATATATATATATATATATATATATGGTTCCCATTCAGAAGCCTGAAACATCATAAGCCTGAAAATCAAAATCCTGAAACCAAAAGCCTGAAAATTCAGAATCCTGAAAACTCAAAATCCTGAAAGACCAAAATCCTGAAAGACCAAAATCCTGAAACTCAAAATCCTGAAAACACAAAATAGACATACTGATGTCATTGTGGCTTTGCTATTGTTAGCCCTGTGGTGTTAGGTCATGCGTTGGGGTCAGGTAAGTGTGCGTTGGTTTTATTTTAGGGTTAGGGGTGGTTTAAGTGAGTTAGGTTAGCAGGTTAGGCATGTATGCAATAGTGACAAATATTGGGTTAGGGGCGGTTTAAGTGAGTTAGGGTTAGCGGGTCAGGTGAGTGTGCGATAGTGACGGACCTTAGGGTTAGGGTTAGTCAGGGTCAGTTGGTAGATATTAGTGTCTTTACAGTGACATATTAGCATTATTTGTGTTTTCAGGATTTTGAGTTTCAGGATTTTGGTCTTTCAGGATTTTGGTCTTTCAGGATTTTGAGTTTTCAGGATTCTGAATTTTCAGGCTTTTGGTTTCAGGATTTTGATTTTCAGGCTTATGATGTTTCAGGCTTCTGAATGGGAACTATATATATATATATATATATATATATATATATATATATATATATATATATATAGATGTATATATATGTATTTGTGTGCCTGAATACAGATGATGTATGTACCATGTGCCTAGCGAATGGTATTTAAAATATCCTGAACATTGTGTAAGTTTATTGAAAGTGTTGCATGATGAGTTGTGAAACCACCTCAGATTTTTAAATATGCTAACTCTAAGGTTCCATCAACTTTAGGAAAAATAAGAAAAAAAATTGCATTTTCTTTGTACTCTGAGCTGCCTGATTTTGGAGTCAGCTTTAAGCTGCATCTGTCACAAAGGAAAAGTTTTTCTCAATGAAACATTGAGAATTCAAGACTGTGTTTAAATATGCACATATAAGGACAAAGAAAATATGTTCATAGGTTCATAGGTAGGTACTAGGCTATCTGCCCGAGGGCATTTATAAGCCTAGCCAGAGTGTGTCAGTTTTCGCCATCCTATTGATTAATTAACTGAGCCTCTGTCAAGAAGAGCCAATGAAGTGATCCCATGGGTGTATTTTCTGTTACCCAGTCACTCATCAAGGTTTCTCTTGAAGAGTGTTAGTGAGGCGCTCTGCCTAATGTAGTTAGGAATTTTGTTCCAAAGCATGGGGAGTCTCTGTGACAGGAATCTATCCCTCCAGCATGTTCTATTTATTGTTGTGGCAAGGTCTAGCTCACTTGACTGAGTGGCTCACAGTGACTTGCATCTCTTTAGGTGGAGCATGTCCATCAATTCTGAGTTGGACATGGCTTTGTAAGTCAGGCAGAGATCACCTCTGAGTCAGCGATATGCGACTAAGTACAGCTGGAGTTTTTCCAGTAGGGCTGCATAGGACATATGTTTGAGGCCAGTAATCCACTTGGTGAGGTACTTTGTTGGAAGTGTCTTGTGAGGTACATCTCAAATGGGCCATTGTACTCTATGATGGGTCCGATGAGTTCATAGGTTCATAGGTTGGTACTAGGCTATCAGCCCTAGGGCGTATACAAGCCTAGCCATAACAATTCCCTGGCTATTTCTTCCCACATTATTTACTTTCCTGGACCCCTGTCTAGCAGGGCGGCTGACGTGATCCCTGGGGTGAATTTCCTTTCTCCCATCCAATCGTCAAGGTTCCTCTTGAAGAGGTCCAAAGAGGCACTCTGCTTGACATGTATGGGCAATCTATTCCAGAGTCTGGGGAGTCTCTGGGTCAGGAACCTATCCCTCCAGCATGTTTTGTTTATTGTGATGACAAGGTTTAGATCCCTGGAGAGTGACAAGTAAAGGGGCACTATAACCTCTTTATTTCTAGATGCGAACCCTTTAGTAATTAGATGGGCTATATAGAAGGATTTCCTAACTACTTTGACAATATGATTGTCAAAGGAGAGATTAATATCTACCTGGGTCCCCAGATCTCTTTTTACCTCTTCTATATTAAGGGGGTTGCCACCTATGTGGTAATTCATGGGTGTTTTGTTTTTCCCAAACGGGATGAATATTCATTTTTTGGCATTTAGCTTGAGACCATGACTTTGACACCAGGTGTCCGTCTCAGTAAGGCCCTTTTGGAGAATGCACGAGTCAGCCGGAGAGTCATTTATGTCCGCTATTCTTACCGTGTGAGTTCTGTCTATAAGCCAGTTGGCAACCCATCTCGTGACGTAAGGGTTTATGTTCAGGCTGGTTAGTTTTTCTATAATTCCTGAGTGGGGAATGGTGTCAAAAGCCTTAGCGAGGTCAAGGTAGGCTATGTGAACTACCTTCCCCTCATCTATGGCCTTGGTGACTGTCTCGAAGAAGTCAACCTGGTTTAGTAGGCATGATCTGCCCTTAACAAAGCCGAAGTGGGTCGGGTTAAGTGTTTGGAGGTTCCCAATGTCTTTGTTAATGAGTTCCATGATGATGCGCTCCATAGCCTTGCAGACCAGGCTAGTCAAGCTTATGGGGTGATAGTTACCAAGGTCAGTTGTTACCCCTCCTTTGTGGAGCAGAATAACCATTGCTGTGTGCCATTCTATGGGCACATAGCCTGTGGAGAGGTTGAGGTTGAACATTGTGTTTAGGTGGGGGGTTAGTTCGTTCTGTAGTTCGTGCAAGATGCAGCCTGGGACACAATCTGGCCCCATTGATGCTGTGCTTTTGGCTTTTGAAAGGGCTGTTTTCACCTGTGCGTCTGTGATTTCTGGGACACTACACTTTTCCGGTATTTTTTGTGGGCTCTTTTGGGGGTGAGAGGGGGGTGATGTTTGCACTGAATCTATCTGCCAGGATGTTGGCAATATCAGTGGGTTCAGTATATTTTGTGCTATTTTGCACTAGCTCAGAGCATATCTGAGAGTTGCCACTTAGATTCTTGACATAGCTAAAGAAGGCTTTGTGACTATCTTTCGAATCCTTGGCTATTTTTCTTTCAAAGTTAGCCTTGGAGGATTTTATGAGGGACCTTAGTTTCTTACTGATACTGATCAGGGTTGTCTTTCCTTCTTGGGATTTGCTTTTTTTCTGAACTAGTTTCCTCTTTCTGTTGTATAGCCTGTTTATGGCAGGGGTCCAACGGACTGGTTTCCTTCTCTTAGGGGAGTGAGTCTTGGTTTTGGTAGGGATGGCATGATCCATGCATCCTTGTAGGTGCTCATAGAGTGCATTTGTAAAGGTTCCTGCATCTTGGATACTGTTATCTTTTAGCGTGGGGGCTGTGAAACTTACCACCTCTGTCTTAAGTAAGGTGAAGTTTGCTATAGAAAAGAATTTCACTGTGGTTTCCTTAGTTGGAGGGGGTGGTGTGGTGTGGACATCCAGAGTGATTAGTTTATGGTCTGATCTAACCAGTGACGGGTTGACCTCCGGTGTGGAACACCTGTCGCCCATGTTGGTGATGACCAGGTCCAATATGTTTTCACCTCTGGTAGGGGAGTTTACCAGCTGATCCAGGGCATTTGAGTTGATAAATTCCAGAAAGCGCTGGACATGGGAGTTTGTACTTGAATAGTTTTCCCAGTTAACGGTAGGGTAAATGAAATTGCCCAATATCAGGGTGTTCGGTAGGACCTTCATATTTTCCAGTGTCTTCAGAAAGGTGGAGTGGTGGTCCTGGGTCATGGAGGGTGATCTGTAGTAGGCCACAATTTGCATTGCAGGTTTGCCTGATGTTAGTTGGACATGGAGTGGTCATGTGTGTGTGTGTGTGTGTGTGTGTGTGTGTGTGTGTGTGTGTGTGTGTGTGTGTGTGTGTGTGTGTGTGTGTGTGTGTGTGAGTGTGTGTGTGTGTGTGTGTGTGTGTGTGTGTGTGTGTGTGTGTGTGTGTGTGTGTGTGTGTGTGTGTGTGTGTGTGTGTGTGTATCTATCATACATATCCATCTATATTTCTATATACCTGTATCTATATCTATTTATCTATCTATATATGGAACAAAATGCATCACTTGTATAAAATGCTTCAATTATGTAGTTTAAATATGTTCAAACCTTCTCATTATACCTATGGGTGATTCAACAACAGAAGCACGTAAAGATAAATTCATAATCCATTTATTCTCTGACTAAGTGATTGATTGATTAAAAAAACTTGATATATTATACAGAATTAGCCAGTGCCATAATCCATCTTTGGAAATAGAAAAGGTCTTCAGTACCTTAAAATAAATTCATGACATGCCTTCATATATACATATATCTATGGAACAAAATACATTACTAGTGCAAAATGCTTCAACTATGTACATAAAATATCTTTTAAATATGTAAAGTCTATACCTAATGAAACAGTGGTCTCTTTTTCAATAAAGGTTTAACTTAAACCATCACATTACACCTAGTGGTGACTCAGCAGAGGTAGCATGTATAGATAAATACATAATTAATTTATTCTCGCTAAGTGATTGACTGATTAAAAAATGCTTAGCATATTCTACAGGATTGCCCAATGTCATAATCCCTCTTTGGAAATAGAAAAGGAATTCAGTACCTTAAAAAGAAATGTATGATTTGTCTTCAGATCTATGTAGCAAGTAAGGTGATATTGCATGAGAATGTGGGTTTCAGGAAATGCATCTGTATGTTAGAGTGTACAACACTGGAGTAAGAGAATATCGCCCTACTTGTGTGTGTCATGAGCATTCAAAGACAACAAGACCGAGAACAATTTCTGAGATGACATAAAATTATTTTGTGGATTTTGATGAACTGCTTTTAAAATAATGTGAAAAAGGTGTGAGAAAAGAAAAATGTCGATGCAAAAAAATAACTTACTATTATAATTTGACTATTAACCACAAAAAAGAAATTGTGAAAAGAAAGGTTTACAAGAGTTCCATAATTATAATATTCAGCACTGTTCACAGAATTTAGCTTTGGAAGTATATATTTTCAATGGGGCTGACTAAGGCATTGGTAAAAATAAGTAATTATAATAAAAAAAAAAAAATAACTCTAAATTGGAGTATTTAATTATAACACATTAAGGAATGTTTGTCATAAGCGGTCTCATAGCATTACAAGCATTGTCAGAACTTGAATCATAATTAATGAAGCAGTTTTGTCAATTGAACATGCAAAATATTCACAATAACTATTTATTGCAATTTCCTATCCTTAAGTTACTCTCTAGGAAGCAGTGGTAAAATACACAAAACCAGATTTGTTTATTTCTTATGGAAAAGATGTAAATACCGTAACGACCCTATAGATTTAAATGTTAAAATAGCATTATAAACGGCAACAGATCAGTGCCAAGAAAAACTTTTCAAAAATATAGTTATGCACTTAGGAATTAAAGGTTGCATAGCTGTCAGATTTCCCCTGTAGAGTATTAACTGCTTGTGTCTTGTTCACTCTTGCACATATCACCTATTTACCACTACTGTGGCACAATACAGATCGGATTCACTTCATAATCTCGAAATACTGAAATATCGAATTTCAGTATCAAGAAACTATGAAGTCGAATACCCTAAACACCAAACATACACAAACCTGACACCCAAAATCGCAAATCCACAAAATCCTGAAAACACACATCACACACTACAAAACACATACATACATACACAAACGTACATACCTCTCAACACTTCCCTACAACAAGCATAATACACATGCACACAACCAAACACATACACACACCTACCCTTAGTATATACAGGGGGAAAGCCCCCCACCCCCCCCTACTCATATATACTAACTCTGAGTTTGCACAACACTCCATAACAAATAAAACCCAGTACCGCACATTCCACACCTCCCTGCACAAACACACATCACATAGGTTCATAGGTTCATAGGTAGGTACTAGGCTATCTGCCCGAAGGCATTTATAAGCCTTGCCGGAATGTGTTGGCTTTCGCTGCCCCCTTAGATTAGTTCCTTGTGCCTCTGTCCAGCAGAACCATTGAAGTGATCCCCGGGGTAAACTTTCTGTTTCCCATCCACTTGTCAAGGTTTCTCTTGAAGAGGGTTAGCAAGGGGCTCTGCTTAATGTAGATTGGAATCTTGTTGTGGTGAGGTTTAGATCCCTAGAGCGTGTGGCACAAGGGGATATGGTTTTCTTTAGGTAGAGCATGTCCATTAATTCTGGGTTGGACATGGCCTTGTATGTCAGGCATAGATCACCTCTGTGTAGGCAGTATGCAAAGGAGTACAGCTGAAGTTTCTTTAGTCAAGCTGCATAGGGCATCTGTCTGAGGCAGTAATCCTCTTGGTGAGGTATTTCTGTGGTCTTTCCAGCTGTTGCAGGTGTCTTGTAAGGTACATCCCAAATGGGGCGTTGTACTCTATGATGGGTCTGATGAGTAATGCATAGTTGATCTGGATGCAAACCCTTTTGTGATTAGGTGGGCCACATAGAAGGCTTTTCTAACCATTTTGGCAATGTGATTATCAAAGGAGAGGTTACTATCTGTTTGAGTCCCCAGATCCCTTATTACGTCTTCCGTATGTAGGGGGATACCACCTATGTGGTAGTTTGTGGGTACTTTGTTTTTTCCAAAGGGGATGACTATGCAGTTTTTGCCATTTAGCTTGAGGCCATGGGTTCAACTACAGGTATCTGTCTTAGTGAGACCCTTTTGGAGGATGTGTGTGTCAGCCGGAGAGTCAATTATAGCCCCTACTTTGCAGTTGTCTGCGAACTTGGTCAGCCATAGTCCTCCTGTGCTAGCCTGTATCTCTGAGAAGTATATGCCAAACAGGAGGGGTCCTAGGACTGAGCTCTGGGGAACGCCACTTGTAACTGGTTTAGAGTCAGACCTAGCTCCTGCAACTCTTACCATATGGGTTCTGTCCATGAGCCATTTGGCAACTCATCTCGTGATGTAGGGGTTTATGTTCAGGCTGGTGAGCTTGTCTATAATACCTGAATGGGGAATAGTGTCAAAGGCCTTTGCGAGGTCTAGGTAGGCTGTGTGGACCACCTTTCCCTCATCTATAGCCTTGGTAACTGTTTCAAAGATGTCCACCAGGTTTAGGAGGCATGATCTGCCCTTGACAAAGCCGGACTGGGTAGGGTCCAGTGTTTGGAGGTTCCCAATGTCTCTGTTAATGAGATCCATGATGATGCACTCCATAGCCTTGCAGACCAAGCTAGTCAGGCTTATAGTGTGATAGTTCCTGGGGTCTGTTGTGGCTACACCTTTGTGGAGTGGAATAACCGTTGCTGTGTGCCACTCTATGGGCATGTAGCCTGTGGAGAGGCTGAGTTTGAACAGTGTGTTTAGTTGAGGGGTTAGTTCGTCTTTGAGCTTGTGTAGGAAGCAGCCTGGGACACCATCCAGTCCCACTGATGCTGTGTTTTTGGCTTTGGAGAGGGCTGTTTTAACCTAAGTGTCTGTGATTTCAGGGGCACTGCATTCTTCTGGTATGGTTATGAGCCCTTTTGGGGGTGAGAGGGGGGTGACATTTGCACCGAACCTGTCTGCCAGGATGTTGGCGATATCAATTGGTTCAGTGTATCTTTTGCCATTCTGCACTAACTCCGAGCAGATCTGAGAATTACCTTGACATAGCTAAAGAATGTCTTGTGGTTATCTTTGGAGTCCTTGGCAATTTTTCTTTCGAAGCTAGCCTTGGATGATTTTATAAGGGATTGTAGTTTCTTGTTGATACTGATCAGGGATGTCTTCCCTTCTTGGGATTTTGCTCTTTTCTGTACTAGTTTCCTCCTTCTATTGTATAGCTTTTTTATGGCAGGGGTCCACCAGACTGGTTTCCTTTTCTTGGAGGAGTGAGTCTTGGTTTTGCTTGGGATAGCATGATCCATGCATTCATGTAGGTGCCCGTAAAGTGCATTAGTAAAGAATTTTGCATCTTGGACAGTGTCATCCTTTAGGGGCTTTGAAACTTTCCACCTTGGTCTTAAGTAACGTGAAGTTCACTTTTGAAAAGTTATTCACGGTGGTTTCTTTGACCGGGGGTGGAGGCAGAATGTGGATATCCAGAGTGATTAGTTTATGGTCAGATCTAACCAGTGAGGGGTTGTCCTCCAGTGTGGAACACCGGTCGTACATGTTGGCAATGATCAGGTCCAATATGTTGTCACCTCTGGTGGGGGTGTTGACCAGTTAACCCAGGGTGTTTGAGTTTATAAATTCTAGGAAATGTTGGGCAAGGGAGTTAGTACTTGAGTAGTTCTCCCATTTAATGTTTGGGTAATTGAAATCACCCAATATCAGGGTGTTTGGTAGGAACGTTATGTTTCCCAGTGCTTCCAGAAATGTGAAATGGGGGTCCTGAGATATGGTGGATGATCTGTAACAAGCTACAGTTTGAATTGCAGTTTTTCCCATTGTTAGTTGCATGTGGATGATCTCTGAAGCATCGTGCTGTGCCACTAACCTGGGGGTGTGGGTATCCTTGACGAATATGGATACACCCCCACCTTTTGTATTTCAATCCGGATTTTGTGGCCGAAATGCATGGTATGAGTTGTAGCCTGGTAGTGCTGGGGTGCTATCTGGAGCCTTAAACCAGGTTTCCATTACTGCACATATATCGATTTTTTTCTATACTGAGGAGTGCCTCGAGTGCATGCATTTTGAGGTTTAGACTTCTGGCAATGAGTAGCATTACCCTCAGTTTTTTGTTACTTGTGCTATTTATGGCGGTGGATTTGTCTTTTGAGCCTTGCCTAAAAAAGGCACTATGGGGGTGGCAAGAGCCTTGGCCAGTATTCAAAAGCCTAAGGGTGACAGGTGCAAGCCGTCTCTAATGAAGCAGCATGGCTTGTCGAGCATGTCATCCCAGGCTGACAGACAATGGATCCCCTTTGAATGACACCAGAAGCTTAGCTAATTGTTGAAATTGATAATTTTTTTTATACCATGGTATCATTCTTGGTGAGGGCAGGATGCTACTCAGGGTCAGGGTCATACCAACCTGGGCTATGTGATCAGAGAGCTCCTCCATGTCTCTTTTCATTTAGTCCAGGGAGGTATGGCTCAGGTCATTCACACCAACATGGACAATGACAGAGTCGTATTTGTACTTGTTCTGGAGTGACCTGAGTACTTGTGTTATGTGGAAGATCCTGGCACCTGACAGGCAGCTAACAATAACCTTCTCCTTGTTCAGCCTAGTGAGTGGGATGTCAGTGTGCCTGGCTATAGAGTCACCTATTACTAGTGTGTTGGGTATGTTATGTTGCCTTGAGGGCTGTGATTGCATGGCACATTGGTTTTGTGAAGTGTGTGTTTCATGGTTTGTGTTGGGGGGTGGAGGTTGCTTGGATGTCTGCTTTGGAGGTCTCTGTTGCTTTTGCAGATTTTTATTTAGAGCTTCTGAGTATGTTTTTGTGTATTTATGTGTGTTTTTTGCCGGTGCTGGTTTCGTAAGTCTATGTGAGACTGGTGGTGTGATACAAGTAATTCCCTTTTCCTCTTGACTGCCTGGTCCAGTCTTGGGTTGAGAGAGCTTAGCCTCCAGTTTGGCTGTATAATTGCATCTCCTTCATGTATTAGTGTTTGTTGGTAGGAGAGGGTTTTCTGTGTACATGAGGCAGTTGTAACATTGCCTCAAAATGCCCAGATTCACCAGTTGGACCGGTGAGTACACTTGAAACTGCCCTTTGGATATGCCTGGATAAGTACAGTGAACTGTTTTGCTGATTGGCTGGTAAGGTCGAATAGAGAGCCTTGTCCTTCTCTACAGTGTAGTGGGGGGGATCTAGTCCTAAGGTTTATTAGTGCTTGTTATGAGTTTTGAGCAAGTGCCAGGCTGAGAAGTGAATGGTTTGAGTGTTTAATTTGAAAGTTTGTCTAGTTCCAAGGGAAAAATTGAAGAGTAGACTTTGTGAAGCCGGGAATAGTTATACCCTAGCTAACCGGCGCTGTCAGGCATGCAAAACCTTGCAAATGTGGGTTTTATAGCAGGGAAATGAAAGAAATAGAAATTAGCCCAAAATGGCCAATAAACTACTAATTTCTTGGCTGAAACCAGTCCTCCAGGCACAGATGTGCTGCTCAAACCTTCCCTCTCTCACAGGTGAACAGAGAAATTTCCTTCTATCCATGTAAGATATGGGCAAAAACAGAAACTTGTAACACAGCCCTAGATTCAGCACTAACCTGAAAAGTGGACTATACTAGCTTAGAAAGATGGGAAAACAAGTATTTTTTTTTCAGAAATTAAAGCAGACACAATAAAAAAAAAACACTTTAAATGCACAGAAATGGCTATCACACTTGCATGTGTAGCCTACAACAATTAAACAGGTAATTTAAACACAAAAACGACTTTGATAAAGTGCAGGCTGTAAAATACATACAAACAGACACCAGCACTCCCAACACTAACACATTCACATTGCACAACACCTACCCTAACCCACACCTCAAACATCCCAACACACTCAAACACACATAAACCCTCCCCAAAACCCTAAAAAAGTACACTTACCTAATGCGCTATCCATACCACAGGTTCGACATTCTGCGTTCGACATTTGCGGGTTCAAGGTTTCCATCCATTCGACTTTACAGGCTCGAAATTCTAAAATTGTATATTTTAGCATTTCGAGCATGTAAAGTGAACCCTACAAAACATACAGTACAATCACTTTGTATAAGCTAATACCTACTGCCCATTTAGAATTCTTCAGCTAAGCACCTTATTTCAATAATTCTTGCAGTTCTCAATCCTGATACCACCTTCTTGCTTTTTTTTTTTTTTTGCTTTTGAAATATTCCACATTTCATGTTAAAGTGTCTTTTCCTTTAGTGTAGGGCATATGCTCATATTTTCATATCTGCAATTATTGTTTATGTCATATTGCAATATCTTGTCCATTATTGCATTAATGATAGATGCACATTTTTAAAACATTAAAAAAGGCAACATTTTCATCTTCTCCATAACATCACTATTTCCTTTTTACTCTGGTGCACACATAGTCATGATAAATATACATTTGCCCATTATCTGCATGCATATGCCTTCTTAGCTTGACATTTCCTTTAGAATACATGATTTTTTTATATAACATCTTCGTTTAGAAACATACTTTATGGAATATTGCATAACCTTTCAAAATACTGGATATAGCTTGCCAAACAATATCAGAAAAACATTTTTCTTACTCCACATCATATTTGCACTATTTTCCTTTTGTTCTGTTATTCATGCTAAATACACCTTTGTCCATTGTCTTAAGTTTTTAATTTTTTCTATTGTTCATAAAGAATATCATCATAAGTTGTTGTTGTGTGTGTTTTTGTTTTAAGTTTGGACACCACCTTCATGGTTCCTGGGGTTTTGTAAATCATCAAATACTTTAGCTAGTCTTTACAAAAAGAAAAAAAAAACAGGTAGGCAACATGTCTCATATGTTTCAGTGTACTCCATATTTTAAAAAAAAAATAGTATTAAATCAATTTTTTGTTGTATTTCCTTTCTGTCATTGGGAATCAAAATGGATTCAGCACAGCTGGTATCTGTCCACCTCACCTTGCCTTTTTACTCATAGAAATGTTCTCCATATCTTCCCTTAAGTAGTATACACAGAGTTCCCTTACCAAGACCATCACATCCTTCATCTTCTGTTCTGTTGTGCCCTTCTTAGGAATTACGTTTACCCAGTTCTGCCTAGAAGCATTAATTCTTTAATTATCTCTAAGCTTCCTTATTTCCCCTCTTTCCACTATTATCATAAAATGCATCAAATGCTAGGCCCCAAACATCCTCAGGAATATTTTATCTGGATGAGCACAATATGTGTCCCAAAATTTAAATAACATTGCTTTGATCAATTAATAGATGTACAACAACCCTTGAATTAAAATACTTTAGTACTTTACATTCTATTATTGAGCATTCAATTACAAAAGGTTCAGACTAAACAGCTTAAATGATTTATACTAGAAGTTAAAACGTCTAAAATGTAACCACTCAGATTATTTGTTATGCCCATGTCTTGTTGGAAAACTATAGCAAATTAAGTACATTTTGAGACAGAGAATGTATCAATTCACATTTGTGTCAAATTCAGATCTTAGTAATTGTTCACTGTCATACCCTTTAAACAAATATGTGATTCAGAATAAATGCCATTATTCATGAAAGTAATGTGGGGACAAAGGCACAAACTCGAAGATAAACTTTAAATATTGCTCTTATAAAACTTAGAAAGTTGTTAAAATAATTGGTTTTGTAGATGCATGCATTTTCCATAGGTATGAAATGAAAATTCAAAAGCCTCTTTTTATTTAGTCATGTCAGACATAAACGATTTGTCAGAAAACCTCACATTTTATGACAAATTGACTGAAATAAGAACCAAAAATCTGGATAGCCTACAAATTTCTAGACATTTGAGAGATTTGCTATCCATAGAGTACACACCGATCAAGCTTTGCAGTAACAGTGAGATGAGTAAAATGTGGACTCAAAACATTGAATTACTATTATAATTTGACTATTAACAATAATAATAATTCCAAAGACATGCATCTGGAGCATTTCTCCCCGGGCCTCCACTGAAAACAGGCTCTGTGGAACCTAGTCGGACATTCCCGGTCAACAAATGTTAAATAAAATAAATAAATAAATAAATAAAATAAAATAAAAACTTTCCATAAAGGAAAGTTTAGAAGAGCTCCATAATTATAATATTCAGCACTGTTCACAGACTTTAGCTGTGGAAGCACACGTTTTCAAAGGGGCTAATGAAATAACTTGCTCTAAATTTGTGTAGGTCATTATAGCACATTAAGGAATGTTTGTCATAAACAGTCTCATAGCCATTTCCAAAAATTGTCAGAACTTGAATCATAATGGAAGACACAGTTTTGTCAACCAGTCATGCAAAATATTCACAACCACTATTTACTGCCATTTTCTACCCTAACGTTACTGCCCATGCAGCAGTGGTAATATTTATAAAAACCATTTAGCTTAGTTCTCAGGGCAAAGATGTAAATATCATAATAAACTCTTACAGCTTTAATGCTTAAAATGTCCTGAAAGACCACAACAGATCAGTACCAAGTGAAACTTGTCAAAAATATATGTACGCACTTAGAATTAAAGCATGTAAAACTGTTAGAATTCCCCTGCAGAGTGTTACTGCTTGTGTCTTGTATGCTCTTGCACATATTGCCTATTTACCAGTACTGTAGCACAATACAAAACACATGGTACAATCACTTTGTACAAGCTAATACCTATTACCCATTTAGAATTCTTCAGCTAAGCAGCTTATTTCAATAATTCTTGCAGTCCTCCATCCTGATACCACTTTCTTGTTTTTGAAATACTCTACATGTATGTGTTAAAAATTCATTTTACATGGCATTTTCCTTTAGGATATGGCATTATGTTCATATATTTATAGCTACAATTATTATTTATGTCATATTGCAATATATTGTCATTATTGCATTAATGATAGATGCATCTGTCCAAAACATTAAAAAGTCAACATTTTCATCTTCTCCATTACTTCACTATTTCCTTTTAATTCTAGTGCATATATAGTCATGATAAATATAAATGTTCCCCATTATTTGCATGCATGTGGCTTCCTAGCTGGACATTTTCATTTTGAATATATGATGTTTCATAATATCTATGTGTATAAATATTCTTTATGAAATATTGCCTTTCCCATTACTGGATGTAGGTTGCCAAGCAATATCAGTGAAAACATTTCTCCTACTCCATATTATATTTTTCACTATTTTCTTTTTATTCTGTCGTGTATATATTCCTGTTAAATATACTTTTGTCTATTTTCTTAATTATTTTAATTGTACTATTGTTTTATAAAGAAAGGAATCATACTGGGCACTAGCATATGGCTGGTGCTTCCTTACCCCATCCCACACATCTTGTGTCAGTGTACAGACAGTTCTGGCAGACCTACTACTCTTAGACAGCATAATGCTGCAAACACTTCTTGGTGCCCCCATTACACATTCTTCTTTAACCTATATTACATCATCAGAAATCTCTTACATCATCTTTGTCCTCAGTGTCTGCAGTCAGCATGTGGTACAGTAATACTGACACATACACAGTGCAACTGTGTCACTAAGACTCCATCATCTTTTTCACATCAGACCATTGAATTCAGCATGTCAGGCCATCTGCATGTCACTGCTGCCATGAAATGCTTGAAAAATATAAAAATAAAATCACAAATAATGCTGCGGGTACTTACCAACTCCTTTTAATGACCAAAATGTTAAGGAAGATTTCATCAGAACCAGTTGATGGTCTGTTTTTTTTTTTTATTTTTGTCTTTAAAAGGAGTTGGTGAGTACCTTTCAATTTTATTTGTGTTTTGATTGTTTTAGGTTTGGATGCTACCTTCATACTTCTTCATGTTTTGTGAATCATCAAATACTTTACCTAGTCTTTACATAATAAAAAAAAAAAAAACAGCAGGCACTGTGGTCTCATAAGTTTTAGTGCACTCTTTATATTTCAAAGACCCTCAATATTAAATCCATTTCTTGTTGTGTTTCCTTTCTGATATTTAGAATCAAAGCAAACTCAACACAGCTAGTATCTGTCCATCTCACTTTACCTTCTCACACCTATAAATTTCCTCCATTTCTTCATTTAAGTAGTATACACCAAGTTCTCTTACCAAGACCATCACATATTATTTGTGCCCTTCATAGGAATTATGCTCACTCAGTTCAGTCTAGAATCATTAAATATTGAATTATCTCCAAGTTTCTTTATGTGATGGCCGCTCTACCCTGGGACAGTAATCAAGAAGCCTCAATCCCCACCACTGACACCAGTTAGAGATGATCATTAAAAACAGCAATAGACTTACACAGTATTTTTCAGATGCAGCTCTCTGCATCAAGCGTAGTTTCCCAAAGAGCACACAGGGAAAAGCTCCGAACCTGGGACTGAACTCTCTGTCTCTCCAAATCCCAAACAGGACTTAATTTGGAGCACTGTGTTCCAGCTCCAAGTAGCTGACACACCCGCACCTGGGTATTTGATTTTCACACACTTATACACACACACACACACACACACACACACACACACACACACACACTCCTGGGAAAGGTTGTGACACAGATTCATTACCTGTGCCCCCTCTGCCCAGACTATAAGGCAACCACTCTGCCACCAGGCAGCCACTTTAAGGCTCTTACAAGGGTATCCAATTATACTCTGTAAAATTAATACTAATATAACTGGTAGAGTATAACCAAAGCAGCAAGGCTTTTTGGAGTGGCCACAGCGACACTAAAAGAAGTGTAAATCGCAAGATTTTAAAAGTATTCTCTAAAAGACCAGCCACAATGAATGGTATAAAAATATTTAATAACATGCAGAAAAACAATACTTAACTAATCTCACTGCATTTCCTGACTGTCTAAAGAATAAGTGTTCCCTAGCTAAAAAAATTATTACAACAAGGCAAGATGAGGTCCTGAGATGCTTACTTCCACAAGGCAAAATGATGATCTTTAAAACTAACTGAACTGAACTGTGATATCTGACATAATTTTTTTTTATATCAGGTTCCAAAGAAAACAAAACAAAACAGACTGCTATGTGAGTTCCATCATCTCAGTGCTGGTTATAGAATGACATCACATTTGATCACCTGACTCTGGTATAATATATACTCAGAGCTTTGCTCAGATCTGTTGCAGGATCTGAAAGCTATAGAACAATTTCAGAAACTTCTACTCTTCCCTTCCAGAATTATTTGTTTAAATATATACATTTAATCAGTTATAATAACACTGTTGATACATTTTTAACACAAGCATCTGTACAAATCAGTATGACAGTCAAATGACACAAAATTCCCCACAAAACTCCAGCCAACTATGCCAGCATGTTACACATGCACTGCCCTATTCTCCCTAGCACAGATGGCAATACCTCACACCATCACATCTCTCCCCGTCTTTGAAGATCCAAACTAGTTTTTCAAGTGACCCTTGAGAAATGTTGCTTGAGAGAAATGGGCCTGTTTGGGAACACATTAACCCATACCCTGTCTTGACAGTCCATCTGCATTAACATTGCTACCCCCACTACAGTGCTGCACTGTCATGTAATATGCCTGCAACCCTAGGCTCCACCTTAATAACTTGGCATTTTGTTAGCTGACTCTATGTAGCCATGTTAAGAGATTATGATCTGTAACCACAGTGAATTTCCTTTCATACAAATAAGGCTGAAGTTTCTGCAGTGCCCATATTATGGCTAAACATTTTTTCCCTACAGCTGCATAACATTCCTCCCTGGGTTGGAGTCTATAGCTGAGATATAAAACTGAGTGCTCTTCCCTCTCTGAGGAAACATGGCTGAGTACAGCTCCCTCTCCATGATATGAAGCATTCATATGCACAACACATTCTTTGCTGAAATCTGGAGTGGCTAATACAGGGGGTCCTCCCAAAGCCCCTTTAAGCTTTTGGAATGCCTGATTGCAGGTTGGGGTCCTCACTACATTACCTGGTCTATTTTTCCTTGTCAGGTCTGTGAGGGGAGCAGCTATTGTACTATAATTGACAACATACTTTCTATAGTACCCCACTGTCCCCAAGAATGTCCTCACCTGTTTTTGGTAACAGGGGCGGACCACACCTGAATAGCTTCCTCTTTGTCAGGTTCTGGCCTAATCTTACCACTCCCCACTTTATGTTCCAGGTAGGAGACCTCTTTCATACTCATGTGACATTTACTGGGCTTAATGGTCAACTGTTCCCTTTTCAAACTGCCCAGGTTTTCCCAGACATGCTGAGACTTCATTATGTTAACATAGTACAGTTTCTGCCACTGCCTCTTGCCTAGCATGTTTACCATGTATTACCATCATTGACCTTCCTTACCACTTCAAATAGTCCTTCTCAAGCTGGTTGCAGCTTATTGTGTCTGACAGATAAGAGTACCATAACTTGCTGTCCAACAGTATAGTCTTGGGCTCAAGCATTCCTGTCATACCAGACCTTTTTCTGCTGTTGGGCTCCTGCCAAGTTTTCCTGGGCCAAGCCCATGAGCTCACTAAGCCTTGTCCTGAGGTTTAGGACATATCCCAATAAAAACTCCTTGTGGGATTCACACTTACCCTCACACTTATCATGAATCAAATCTAAAGACCCCCCCCCCCCACCCTATGCCCATACAGCAACTCAAAGGCAGAAAAAACTGTGGATCCCAGGGTTACCTCTCTGTATGCAAACAGCACATGGGGCAACTATCTGTTCTACTCTCTCTTAAACTGGTCTGTAAACCCCCATAGTATGGTCTTTAGTGTAGAGTTTAACCTCTCCACAACACCATTACTTTTTAGGTGGTAGGGAGTGGTCTTTAGGTGGTTCACCCCGCAATGCATCTGTAGACAAAGCAGCAGGTCTGACATGAAACTGGCACTTCTGTCAGTTAGTATTTTTCTTGAGAAACCTATCCTGCTGAAAATCTCTAACCTAGCATTTGCCACCTTCTCTACCTCAGTGGAGGACAGTGCCACTACCTCAGGGTATCTAGTAGCATAATCTACTACGGCCAGGATATACTTCTTCCCTGTTGAACTTGGGGTACTCAGAGGCCCCACAATATCAATAGCAACCCTCTGAAACAGCTCCTCAATCACAGGCAAAGGCATCAACACAGTTTTGATCTTGTCCCCTGCCTTGCCTACTTTTTGGCACTGCTCACAGGTCCTGCAGTACCCTTTTACATCCCTTGCAATCCCAGGCCAATAAAAGTTCTGCATAATATGTCTCTTGGTATGCTTTATGCCCATATGACCTGCAAAAGAAATGTCATGGGCTATGCTTAGAGGTGCCAGATGGTAGACTCTGGGAACTACCAACTGCTGTATTACCTCACCCTCTAGCCCTCCCTCAGGGGTTCACTGTTTATACAGTAACCCTTTGTTCGAGCATACAGACTCCCCTTTTCCTTGAGCATCAAGTGCCTCCTTAGTTCCCTCCCTTGAGCCTCATAAAGTAGGGTCTGAAAGCTGAGTCTGTCTGAACTCCACCTATGTGAACCTTTCCAGCTCCCCTTCCATAGGAAGCCTAGTATCTTCTGACAGAGGTGCCTCACTGTCAGCCTGGGTACTACCACTCACCGCTGTCCTTGCAGTCACCCTGTCTATGGGAACATCAGTATCTACCAGCAGCTGTGGCTCTTTCAGGCTCACTGCTTCAGGGTAGCTGCCTCCCTGAAATAGCCACATCACTAGCCCCCGCATCAGGTGTGGGGGTCTGTCTAGGTCTCTCCCAGTCTACCAGACCTACATGTCTGTCTCCAAGCCTGACTGCATGTAACTGCATGCACACAATGTACAGCATTATCAAAATCATTCCCTATCAAGACATCTGCAGGAATATCTTCAAACGCAGCTGCCTGCTTGGTCCCCTTTCCACCCTCCAAGTCAAGATGAATCCTGGCCAAAGGTATTTGGAATGGGATCCCTCCTAAATCTGTGATTAGAAATGACTGCCCAAGCAAGTACTGCTTTTCTTTAACCACTACAGGCTTCACAATGGTTATGTCAGAGGCTGTGTCTCTCTTAGCATTGGCCTGTCTTTCATCCACTAAGATAGGATACAAACTCCAGTGATAGTATGGTACCCCATGTTATCTCCAGACACCTTACTACTGGCATGCTGTTATTCTCACTTGCTGGTTCCCTCACCTATTTTTTTCCACCTTGCTTCTGTGGACATTTATATGCTACATGGTCATCTGGTTACATTTAAAACATCTAACCCCTAATCCTGTCCATGTACCTGAACTAGTGGCTTCCCCTGTTACTGGTAGACTTTGTTGGGGTGATTTATGCTGCCCACCATGGGTTCCCTTATACCCATGTGCAGCACTGGGTAGACCCTTCTTGAGCAGTGATGTCCTGCTTGCTAAGTCGCGCTCCCCTTTTCTCCCCAGTTGATCTACAGAGTTACACTATTGGTCTGCCAACCAGATTCTCATGTCCTCAGGCAAAGTACTAAGGGCTTGTTCCCTCACCAAAAGGTCTGCCAACCTTTCAGAAGTGGTGACCTGACACCCACTCACCCACCTATGAAAATAAGTGCTTAACTCAGCAATATAATCACATACATTTTCATCTGACTTGCATCTATGCTCACAAAACTTTTTTTCTGTAAGCCTCAGGTGTTAACTTATAACAGCTCAATGGACATAATTTTACTCTATCATAGTTTAAACAATCAGTATCAGCCAAGTTAGAAACAGCAATTACAGCTTTATCATGGAGTAAGAGGGTCAGGAACCATACCCAGAGCTCTTGGTCAGCATTAGACTGTTTACATACTCTCTCTCAAATATATGAATAAAGCTATCATAGTCATTTCCCTCTGCAACTGTGGAAGTAATTTGTTGATCTTTATTGCTTCTGGGATCCAGTTATTTCCTTCCCCATTACCTCCATGACCCTGACAAAGAGTCAGCATCTTCCTCTCATGTTGTTGCTGCTTCTCTTTTTCTTCGACCTCCAATCACAGCAGTCTCTCATTTTCTTCGATCTCCAAATGCAGAAATCTCTCTTCAGTCTCCAAGCATTGCAGTTTGTCTTTTAATTGTCATTCAAAATGTTTGGCCTCCAGTTGACCCTGCTTCTCATTTTCTTCAGCCTCCAAATGCCACAGTTTCTCATCTTCTTTGATCTCCAAATGCCACAGTCTCTCTTTGGGCTCCAAAGGTTTGGCCTCCAGTTCAAGTCTCTTTAACTCCAGATGGATTTTTAAGTCCTCTGAGTAAAAGGTGAACTGTCCTATTTTTAAAGATTGTACCTCTCCTACACCAGACTGGTTGTCTTCCTGTCACTGGTCCATGTTGAAGCTGCAATTTAGGCTGAAATAATTTCCTCTTTAGTCTGGTTAGCATGTAGTAGTCCTTTGGCTTCACATACCTTGGTCAACTGGGTCTTTGTCAGATTACCATAATCTTCTGCTGACATCTTTGCCTGCTTTCCCTGACTAAACTAAGCTAACAAAAATAAATAAAACTGTTGTGAAAATGAAACTCTGAATGTTTACCTTGTGGCTGTTGAGAGTACACACAACTTCAGTGACAAATGAACACAGGTTATTGAAGTTCAATTAATATCAGACCACTCTGCCACCAATATGTGATGGCCTCTCTACCCCAGATGAGTAATCAAGGATCCTCAATCCTCACCACTGACACCAGTGAGATAATCACTAAAAACAGGAATGCATTTACTCCATATTTTTTAGATGCAGCTCTCTGCATCAAGCACTATTTCCCTTAAGAGCACACAGGAAACAGGCTCCAGACCTGGGACTGGACTCTCTGTTTCTCCAGATACCACACAAGACTCACTTTGGAGCACTGTTTCCAAGTTCCAAGTAGCTGACACACTCACACCTGGGTATTTGATTTTCATGCACACACACACACACACACACACACACACACACACACACACACACACACACACACACACACACACACACACACACATACACACACACACACACACACACACGTGCACTCCAGGGAAAGGCTGGCACAGAATCACTAGCTGTGTCCCCTCTGCCCACACTATAAGGCAACCATGCTGCCATCAGTCAGCCACTTTAAGGCTCTTAAACGGGTATCCAATTATACTGAGTAAAATTAATACTAATATAACTGGTAGAGTGTAACCAAAGCAGCAAGGCTTTTCAGAGTGGCCATGGCATCATCAAAATAAGCGCAAGTACTCTCAAGATGTTAAAAGTATTCTCTAAAAAACATTCACAATGAAAGGTATAAAATATTTAATAATAAATAATAAAGTAGAAAACATGAGAATAGTAAATATCTAAGTACAATAACACCAGAATTTCAGTCACAGGAGAAATAAAATAACACAGTTGGACAGATTAACACAGATGCATAAAAAACAATGCTTAACTAATCTCACTGTATTTCCTGACTGTCTAAAGAATAAGTGTTCCCTGCCTAACTATTTATACAGCAAGGCAATATGAGGTCTTAAGATGCTTCTTCTACAGGGCAAGATGATGAGCTTCAAAACTAACTGAAATGAACTGAACTGAACTGCGATAACTGACATAATTATTTTATATCAAGTTCCAAAGAAAACAAAACAACTGTTGTGTGAGTTCTATTCTCTCAGTGCTGGTTATAGAATGATATCACATTTTTTCACCTGATTCTGGTACAATTCATGCTCAGAGCTTTGCTACAATCTGTTGCAGCATCTGAAAGCTATAGAATAATTTCAAAACTTCTATTCTTCCCTTCCAGAATTCTTTGTTTAAACATATACATTTCATCAGTTATAATAACACTGTTGATACATTTTTCAACGCAAGCATCTGCACAAATCAGTGTGACAGTCAAATTACACAAAATTCCCCACAAAACTTTAGCCAACCATGCTGGCATATGTTACACATTCACTGTCCTATTCTCCCTAGCACAGATGGCAATACCTCACATCATCACACCATATTAACATCCTTTCCACTGTTTTTATTCTAAAATGCATTAAGTGCTAGGCCTCAGGCATCCTCAAAAATATTGTATCTGGTTGAGCAGGATTTGTGAGCCAAAAAATAAATAATATTGCTTTGATCAATTAATATATGTACAACAATCCATGGACTAAAATACTTTAGTACTTAACATTCTATTATTGAGCATTCAATTACCTAAGTTCAGACAAAACAGCTTAAATGATTTACATTAGATGCTAAAACTTCTATAATGTAACCACTTTGCTATGCCCATGTTTTGTTGGAAAACTAGAAAATGAACTAGCTTTTGAGACAGAGAATGCATCAATTTACATTTGTGTCAAATTCAAATCTTATTAATTGTCCACTGTCACACTCTTTAAAGAAATATGTGATTCAGAATAAACGCTAATATTTGTGCTTCAGTATTACTCATCAAACCTCTCAACCTTTAGGCCCATGAATTCTGAAAGGCAAAAGTGATGTGGGAACAAAGGCTCAATATCAGGGATAGACTTTAAGTATTGCTCTTAACTTAGAAAACTATTAAAATAATTGGTTTTGTAGACACATGCATTTTCCATAGCTAAGAAGTGAAAACTCAAAACCCTCCCTGGGATTCATAAAGCTTGCGCCAGGTGCTGGAGTAGCGTCAGTGATCTAGCGCCAAATATGGTCACCGAGCGATTCAGGTATGAGCTGTTTCCACGTGCACTACTAGCATACGGCAGAGCTGCACAGCTCCCTATGCATGTATGCTAATTACCCCATGCACAGCAATGTAGCATGCAAATGAAGGTATATAGCGATTCATGAAGTGGTGCAGGTGTAGTGTAAGCATGTAGAAATGTAAACTAAAAAAAATGGTTTACATTTTGTCAAACATAAAATCGGAGCCATGAAAGTGGACCAAACTTACGTATTATAATGTTAATATATGCCAGTGGCTAAATATATAGTCAATGGCATAAAACAACATGCACAACATATAAAAAATAACATTTAATGTCATGGCCACACTAACGCAAAGTAAAACCGCAGTGCATCTGTGCACAAACGGGATCACAAGGAAAATATATTTAGATGTCATAAAACTGCAATAATTCATGATATCCCCATAATAGTCAATGGCACGCATGGGTTGCTAAGGGTCTGTGACAGTGTTCCATGTGGTAACTAGGAATTAGCAGTCAATGCCATGCAAATGAGTCAAGTAATATTGAATCACAAATGCCCCACCAGCGTAAGGATGTACCACATGGCGTAGAGGTACAACACTGAGGAGTGGCCTGGAGGTAAACATGACATCAAGAGAGGGGCACGCCACTGTAGCTGTAAGCACATTGGATCATTGCTAATCCATGTTGCATGTTGCTAAGCAAAGCCGCAGGATAGATGTATGGAAGTAGCCATAGCTTTGCTTAGCTGAGAGCACACAAGGTAACCGGAAGTTCATGTGAACGTGGATGAAAACGCACACGAAACCCGGTAAACAGCTGTGCGTGGCGAGCACCACAGCTAAAACAGGAAGGATACGGGAAGACAATAAGGAAATGCTGCAGCATGGTAATTGGAGTACAAATGAGTAATTAACACCTAGAAACTCACAGTGGGCCATAGACAACAGCTAACAAGGCTGCTAGCAGCTACCTGCAGAACAGGAAAGGGGTGGTGCCGTACAGCAAAGAAAAGAGAACTGTCACAGCAGAACAAAGCAAACTTGCAGTAGGTCAACTACATAACCCATTTCCCAACACAATCCTGGGTTGTGAAAGTACAAAACAAGAAAGCCGGCAGCTGGATGCATGCCTGACAATGGGAGGAGAATCAGGTTGAAAATTGAAGTAAAGGGCAATAGATGAATCACGGCAGCCAAGCGTAAGACAACACCAAAGGCCCAACAATAGCAGTACCTGCTGTAAAACCAATAATTAAGATACCCTGCAGCTGGAATAGCACAAACACACCCAATTACACCAGCATCATCCATTGCACAATAGTATAAGTATATAGTGTAGGATGCTTTGTTTGGATGTGTTGGGTAGCAGTGTGTCTGTGTGTGCGTGTGTGTGTTCCATGTTCATGTTACTTTCGTGAGTTACTGTCGCTGTCGGTAATGTGGGGTATGGGAGTCTGGTTCCGGTACTGTGTGTGTCAGAACTCTGTGGTTTCGGGATTGCGTAGGTATCCCGTATACAGCGGTTGAAGTGTTCATATATGTGTATAACATGGACCATAGCAATCACACATTCCACCACTACAAACCTTTATGAACAAAGGATATGGAGAGCATATGCCTATACACTATTACAAATATGTGCTATGGACATCAGCCAATGATAGTGTTACCACCTGTCCCACTTTGCAAGGGACACTCCCTTTTTGGGCGGTTGTGTCCTGACCAAATATATTAAATGTGGCAAATGTCCTGGGATTGTAGGACATAATTATGTCCCATATGTACTGTAATAGTTGCATACAATAGTTATTTCTGTATCTAAATTACCTATATGTTACACGAAACAGGATAAGCAACTAAACTGCTACAAGAATAAGCTTATATTTAGGCAAGAAAGGAAAGTTCTATCCCTTGTACTGACCATGGGTTTGTGTCGGCCTGTAAATTCTGATGTGTGTCCCGAAAATGTCCCACTATGGCCATATGAAAAGGTGGCAACCCTAGCCAAAGAGGGTCAGTCACCAACACAATTACGATGACTGCAAATACCTATGACAGAAATACACAGCTTTCATGTAGCAACACTTTATTACATTCAGATGTATTACTGAAGGGATTCAAGGACTAACATCACCTGGATGCAATACAGGAACCACATAACAGTGCCTTAATGAATCAGCCTGCAATTACCATTGTATTAGTCCACAAAAGGATAGGTGTTCAAATAGGGAAGGAACCCTCACGCACATATCGATTATGTATAAAAGCAGTTCCTACACACCTGCATCTGCTATGCACACCCACCATCACCCCCACACCCAAACATATTACAATACAAACTGTAATAATATCACAAATCATTCACTCACTGTACGACATCTGCAGAAGCCTTAACATACCTTGTCAGAGACACACTAACATGGCCCTATGTGAAATAGCTGCTGTTATACAATGGAACAGCTGCTGATGTTACAGGGTTTGTTTGCACTAATCCCGTTTCAGAGGGTTGTGTGTACACCGGGATGTGTTAGCAATTACTGAGTAACAGCACAGTATGCTACACTTGTACACCAAATCAAGGATGTCTGGTGAGCATACTGTAAACCACATAACAGTTCATGCATAACCATATAGCCTTGAGCTGGCCAAACATCCTTGCCAGACTTAAACATCTGCAGAGGTATCAGTTGCAAACAAACCCCGCATAAGTAGCAATGTTCTGAAATATAACAGCTGTACTCACATGAAGAACAAAATTGTCCAGCCATTACACACAGTCCATGGGAGTCATGAAGCTAATATATCTCTGTGTGTCTCCATATAGCTGTTGAAATATACTACAAACAACACATCCAGGCCATCTTCCTCGAAAGTAAGGCAAACGGACAACGCCCAAAATGACTACTCAGTTATACACCACTGTTGCCATTGTATCCAACAAGTATGTGTTATAACAGAGGATAGTATATGTTGATATATTGTAACTGTAGCCATATGTATGGGTGTATTACTAAGAATAACATGTGGAAGGTTGGACCACTGTGCAATTATGATTTGCATTGTGGGATATTGTGCCAATAACTGTGTAATGTACAATATTGTAGGCAGATATGTATTACAAGCTACATAGCATTAATGTAATGTTAGGCAAACATTAGTTATGTCTATTGGCATTTACAATACACAATAACAGGATACATATGTCTTTTAGTCACCCGACAGTTTATCAGTATGATAGCAAAGTAAAATGGAAGAGCTAGTTAACTATCCATGCACATAAGACATGTAATATGTGCAAAGGTAGGTACTAGGCTGTCTTACCAAGGGCATTTGTAAGCCTAGCTAGAGTGTGTTGGCTTTCGCCACCCCCATAGGTTGGTTCCCTGTGCCTCTGAATGGCAGAGCCATTAGTTCCCTGTGCCTCTGTCCAGCAGAGCCACTGCAGTGATCCCCAGGGTACATGTCTGTCTTCCATCCACACGTCAAGGTTTCCCTTGAAGAGTGCTAGTGAGGGGCTCTGCCTGATGTACATTGGAATCATGTTCCAAAGCATGGGGAGTGTCCAGGTCAGGAATCTATCCGTCCAGCACGTCCTACTCATTGTTGTGGTTAAGTGTATATCCCTAGAGCATGTGGCTCTCAGGGGCCTCTGTTTAGATGGAGCATATCCAGTAATACAGGGTTGTACATGGGCCTTGTATGTCAAGCAGAGATCATGTGTGAGTATGCGGTATGCAACAGAGTACAGTTGAAGTTTCTTAGGTTGGGCTGCATAGGTCATCTGCTTGAGTTCAGTAATCCTCTTGGTGTGGTACTGGTGTGGTCTTCCAAGCTGTTGCAGTTGTCTTGTAAGGTATATCCCAAATGGGGTGTTGTATCCTTTAATGGGTCTAATATGTCATGAGTAGAGTCACAATGACCTCCTTTGATCTGGATGCGAGCCCATTAGAGATTAAGGGGGCCATGTAGAAGGATATTCTAACCACCTTGTCATTATGGGTATCAAAGGAGAGATTGCTATCTACTGAGGTTCCCGGATCCCTTATTACCTTTTCTGTATGTAGGGGACTAGCACCTATGTGGTAGTCTGCGGGTAATTAGTTATATCCAAAGGGATTGACTATGCACTTTTAGGCATTCAGCTTGACGCCATGATATTAACACCAGGTATCCATCTCAGTGCAACCCTTCCAGAGGGTGTCTGTAACAGCTGGGGAAACAATTATGTCCCCTAGTTTGCAGTCATCTGCAAACCTTTTCAGCCAAAGGCCTCCTGTGCTTGTCTGTACATCAGAGAAGTATATACCAAACATGACGGGTCCTAGGACTGAGCCCTGGGGGACGCCATTTGTAACTGGTATACAGTCGGACCTAGGGTATGCAACTCCCACTGTGTGGGTTCTGTCCGTGAGCCACTTTGCAAACCATCACATGACGGATGGGTATGCTGATAATTCCAGAAGGAGGAATGGTGTTAAAAGCCTATGAGAGATCGATGTAGGCTGTGTGGACCTCCTTACCCTCATATAATGCCTTGGTAACTGTCTCTAAGATGTTCCCCAGGTTTAGGAGGCATGTTCTGCCCTTAACAATGCAAAACTGGGAGGGGTCAAAGGTTTGGAGGTACCCAATGTCTCTGTGACTGAGATCCGTGATGTGCACCATAGCCTTGCAGACCAAGCTAGTCAGGCCTATAGGGAAATAGGTCCCGTGGTCCATTGTGGTGCCACCTTTGTGGAGTGGGATAACTGTTGCTGTGCACCATTCAGGAGTCACTATGCCCGATTTGAGGCTATTATTGAACATGGTGCGTAGGTGGGAGACAGTAAGTTCTGAAGTTCATCTAAAACGCAGCCTGGGATGTTGTCCAGTCTCATGGATGCTGTGATATTGGCTTTAGAGTGTGCAGCTTTGAGAGGGAGGGGGGAAAGGTAGCACTGAACCTATCTGCCAGGATGTTGCCAATATCAGCTGTTTCTGTAATGTTCGTGCCTTTGTGCTGTAACTCACAGCAGATTTGGTTGTTGACATCAAGATATGTGACATAGCTATAGAATGCTTTGTGGTTGTTGTTGGAATTAGTGGCGTTTTAGTTTTCATAGCTAGCTTTGGAGGATCTTATAAGGGATCTCACCTTCTTACTGAGGCTGGCCAGGGAGCTCCTCCACGCATGGGATTTTACTCTCGTTTGCAACAGTGTCTTCCTCCTGTAGTACAGTTTGTTTATGGCAGGGGACCACCAGATTGGTTTCCTTAATTAGGAGTATAGTGTCCTGGTTCTATTTGGGATAGCACAAGCCATACACTCGGGTAAGAGCTTATAGAGTGCATTTGTGTAGGATTCAGCAGTTGTAACAGTATTGTCCATCTGCATGGGTGTCATGACGTTTACCACGTTTGTCTTAAGAAACATGTAGTTGGCTTTGTAGACATATTATACAGTGGTTCCCTTAATGGGGGTGGGGGTGGGGTGTGGATATCAATGGTGTTCAGCTCATGGTTGGATCGGACCAATGAGGAGTTGACTTCGCATGTGGAGCACCAGTCCCTCATGTTGGTAATGCCTAGGTCTAGGATATTGTTGACCCTGGTGGGTGTGTGGATATGTTGATTCAGGGCATTGGTGTTTATGAATTCCAGAAAGCGTTGAGCTAATGTGTTGATACATGAGTAGTTTTCTCAGTTAATGATGGGGTAGATTCAGTGAGACTATGTGATGTGTGTGGTGTGAAAGTTTACCTTCTCCACATGACTGTCAGGGTCAGGCTTGGTTGGAGAGACCTTTACCTCCAGTTTGGCTAGATGAGTGCATCTCTCACAGGTTGTAGTGTTGGGTGGTAGGTGGAGAGGCTTGTCTGTGTACATGAGGCAATGTGTACATTGCCTCAAGATGTCCAGATTCATCAGATAGGCAGGTGATAACACTGGCAGTTGACTCTTGGACATGCCTGAATATAGAACTACTTTCACCTAGATAAGTGAGGAAAGTGAGTACAAGAGCTAATTTACTCTAAGCAAGTGAGAAAAGTATGTACAAAACCTGTTTACCCTTACCTCTAGGTAATGAGGAAGATTGAGTGTTATAGTAATTATTAGCTTACGTAGTGCTTACAAGTTCTGAACAAGTGCATGAATAAGCAATCCAGATAGGGTCTTGGATAACATAAACACATGTCCCCCTCCCCCAACAGGTACACAGGCATATATCCATGTACACCAGAGGGTCCCTGTACCCACAACTCTGCAGGTACAAGCTGCACTCAGGCTGCATGGGACCTGTCCACATCACAGGTTGTATCATACACATATTGCAAAATAAGATGCTCTCCACATACACATTATGTAAAACATAGCTCCATGTCAGGTTGTGTACACATTGAATGGTGCACACCAACAGGTATCACAACCCACAAAGGGGGAGACACCATTGATAATGGGAAGTACTGCACTACTACCCTGCTGAGTCTGGTCTGGAAGGCCATGAACCTTGATCAATTAATTGATGTCAGCAGTACAGATGTAGATGACAGTATGTTTGATGTCACACTGCATATCATAACCTTGCCAGGTCATAGGACATCATCACCCATACTGTGTACCACCTACACTCGGTATACTAGATGTACATTCCTATGTCACAGGAGTGTTTTGCAACAGGACTGCTGGCAGAACCAACACTACAGAAGGTGTCTGAATAATACATGCTCATCACACCAGTGGCAGCTGCAGTATTTTAGGGTTAATACATTTTATTCCCCCTCATTGTAGTCCATACCTCACAGACAAACAGAAGGCATCTGCCTATTGAAGTATGTGAATGATTATGACCTAGAAGCAATAGCTGACTCAGGAGTGTTGTGGACAACATACAGAAGGAGCTTTGTGGGTGAGGTGTGTGTGACATATGGCCACAATAACAGGTATATATTGCATTGCCACCCCTATGTTAATAACCCTGTACCCATGAACTACCACCTAGGCAGCGGTCAACATAATGGACACTTGTGTGTAAGGGATGCAGCTGGGCAGTTGTCTTTCCTGTGATAGCTGCATGACCACACCTGTCAGGTAGTCATATGTGGCAACCCTAATAATGATAGAGTGCCATCCATGAATTTAGAGATCATTGTCCAGCCATACACAATACTCACGTGACTCATATCAGATCACATATTTCCTTTAAGGGGTATTGGCCATGTGCAGATGGCCTACACCAGCCTTCCCATTCCCCATCTCCACTATGTAGCATGATGCATACCCTGAATAAATCCATGTCCAACCCAGTGATGTTGGTCATTCTACACGTACTCATCCTGATCTCAAACACATACTTCATGGACATCCTCTTTCCACATGCTGGACAGATCCTTGTCCCATACACTTTACATAGTCCTGCCATACCATGCATTCCTGTCCGTCAAAGCTGCACATCGCTCCCCTCTCAGACATGGTGTGATGACCGCATGGTAATGCATGGTAAATGTATCATTAACCCTGTGGATCAGTAATGTGGCACTCCTCCACCTGGCCCCACAGATCCGCCTGTCGGCTACTGCCAGGTAACCTTTCATCCTAGATTCATACATGGCCCATGGCATATAGCCCACTAGTTGACTTTGACTGTACATGCTATAGTTGATATCCATCCCTGCAAATACCATCTGGCTAGCCAGTGTCCCATGTGTATCACATGTGCAACACAGGTGATACATGGCAGGATGTTGAATTGCTGTACAGTGCCATGTAGATGTATATGGCATAACACATACAAGTAAAACCTTATGTGAGCAAGTCTGCAGGGTCACAGGTCATGTTTGTTAAGGCAGTGTAAGTCCTTATATGTGACATATACACAGTATCAAGGTTGACTGTATTAATGTGGACACATCCAGCCATGTGCTGATAGGTAGGAACACCAGTACAGGCAAACAGACATGCCCACATCAAGACAACATCCACATGGAGTATGAGCAATGTAATCAGGTGACATACACACATATATGGTGATAATATCGACTCAACATTGAGTGCCACATGTGTGTGACACAAACACGTCAGTGTCATGTAGGTTTGCAAATACAACTATTTAAACTTAATAAATGTGATACACATGTATGTTCAGCTGTAGCTCTGTATGTCTCTATGAGTTACTGTGACCTGTCTCCGTCATTATGTCTTCCAGGTATGCCATGTGCAAGGCTACCCCCTTTTACCCACTTGGAGGATGAGGCCCTCATCCCATACCTACTCAACAATCATGATATCCTGTTCAGCCATGCGCCACAGGATGCACAGCAGCGGGATGCCCTGTGGATGGTACTTCGCAGGAGGGTTACTGATGTTGGTGGCCACAACTGCACAAACCAGCAGGTGCACAGACACTGTATAGACCTCATTAGATGGGCGAAACAGCATGCAAATGCAATTGCCAGGGAACAAGGTACAAACGGTGATGGACCACCAACCCAGCCCCCACTCACATGTACCGAGGAGATACTGGCCAACCTGGGGACACCTGCAGAACCACATCCACAAGCCTTAGCCGATATTGTGGAGGTGGGTGTCTCTCAACCACTGAGCCTGGAGTTGCCTGGTAAGTCAGTACTGCACCTATAACAACTATATTCCATATAGTTGCATGTGTCACTGTACAATATGTAATGTAACATCATATGCAAGGCATGTATATACACATGGAACATACTATAGTATGCTACTCTGTGTATGCACACATGAGCATACACCATAGTATAGTCTAATGCACTGGTGTATCTGTTATGCACATTGCACCCTGTAGCCATTATACAGGCATGGATTAAGCTCATACTGCTGTGTTACTCCTATTTAGGTACCTCTGGTGTTCCACTGCGACAGCAGCCCGTTGCAGGTAAGAGTGTTATTATTTATCAAGAATCGTAATGCACAAATCTATCCGCCATGTGGCCATTTACAACATGTGCACATAATGTATGGTCCTGTCACAATATACAGGTCGGACCTGCAATGCATCACAATGACTACCCATGTGCAACAGTTGTAAACTATGTGAATCATCTCACCGACATGAATCCTCACAAACTGTCATTGCCATATGTGTGGACAGCTGTGCATACAATGGTGGAGGTACTATTCACTTTAGGGACGTACTGCAGATCAGAACTACACATGTGGTTAATACAAACAGTACTACACAGTGGGCTGGATTATGGCCAGCACACAGGATTCAATGGTGTGGATCATAGCCCTGCTATGAATGTCACACAATGTGGTGTGCTATCTTGACATGTCCATGACATCTAGTGGCCTGGCTGCATCACTGCCTACCTAACCTGAAAACATATCCCACATACCACCCTATATCTGCATAACCCTGTCATCAGTGGAGAATATATGTCATATGGGACAACACAGACATGTGAAATAGATGCCTGTCACAATAATTTGGACAACACATGTGCACACATGGCCATGGAGGATGGCCAGAGACATGGAGCAACACACACATAGTAGACGTGATGTGCTTGTGTGTACACCCTGTCGTATAATGGCTACACATGGTCCAACTATGGACTTTGTATAATGGTGATATTGTAGATGTGGAACACTAAACATCCTACAGGCCTGTGCACATCTTGTGCAGGCGTAACATCAATCCACCACATAAGATGTGGTGAACATCTTGAGGGTGTCGCGACATGACAGCAGTCACCTGTACAGTATCCACATCAGCCCACAGATACAGTACATTCCCCTTGCTGGTGTTGGACATCAATGTCATACTTGCTGCTCGTGTGTGTGTGTGATACACAGATGTCATGTGGGACATGGTGTATGACGTGTTCAACATGTCTGGCCATAGTTGCCAGGCAGCAGCAATATGGTTGCAGATGTGCAGGGGTGTCATCCATATACCCATCAGTGACCTGTGTCACAACTTGTCACATTCCACAGTATATATGTATTGTATCTGAACACAGTCATGGCTATGAACTGTGTCTGTAACTCACACTGTATAGCACTAGAGACACCTCATGATTCCTTGCAATGGCCATGCACATCAGCTAAATGTGCAGTATATCTGTAGGGTGGACAGACAACACTGCATTGGGACATCATTGCCCCACTGTATATTTGACAGGACACCATTGTGTTAAACATGTATGCATGTCATTGCACACATCATCAAATCACATGTCATACTACATGTGATTGTCAAGGTCATATGCCACACATCAGGCAGGTGTACTGTTAACCTGTGCTGGTCTACATGGTGTAACACAGGGATGTATGCTAACTACTACTATGATTGTGTAATTTGCATGCCATCTGCTATGACACATGCATGCTGTTGTGTGCAACCCAGGGATGTATGATAACTACCACTATTATTTTCTGCGCTGCATGACATCTGCCGTATCACATGCATGTTCCATGCCTTCTGTCATATCACATGCATGTGTGTCTGTGTGTGTGTGTGTCTATTGTATAGATTGTAATGTACAGTTCTTGTCTGCCCTCACAGGTGATGTAGGTGCATTTCCCTCCTACGGTACATCTAATATCTGATGTTAGTGTTCCCACTGACTCTAGCAGTGATGATGAACGTATGATTGAGTCACAGGCAGAGTTGTCAGGGGTTGAAACTGTGCCATTGGTTGCCACTCCATCTATATCCTCCTCATCCCCACACACAGATCCCATACCTGCACATACCCCATCACCAGTGGCCATAGAGGAAGGGCAGCTGGCGCGTGGTAGCTTGGAACAGGAAAGTGTGGGGGCTATGGAAGGTGTGCCTGCACACCATGGTGTCAGCCAAACAACTGGTGGTGCCCCACAAAGGCACATGGCCAGTGCTGCTCATAGGAGGACCTCTGGCCAATATGCTCCTGTAAGACAGAGCGCAGCAGCTGGTGTCACCAGACACATGTTTCAGGCTGTAACGGAGGTACAGGCATGTACTGAATGGTACAACAGAGAAGATCAGAGGCTACAGAGGGCTGCTGTCCATTCTTTAAACAACAACATCCAGGCAATGGTAAATGCTCAACAGCAGATTGCTGAAGCTTTGGATAGACGGTTGAGTGACATGGTTGGAGTCCTTGACCGTGGCATGACAATCTGCAAGCATGAGCTGTCTGTGTTGGACATCTGGTAGGAGTGAGGCATCGGGCAAGTGGACGTAGGCCTGCTACATCACCTGTGTCAGGTATACGTGTATGAGCTACCTCACATGTCCGCTCCCATAGTGGCGGTAGCAGCAGCAGTGCATCTGGTGCTGTGCTGTCCACACCATGACACAGCAGGCCATGTGCACGTGGCCTGGGATGGTCTCAACAGGGACATGGTTCCAGTGGACAAGTGACATCAGACAGTACCCAATCTGCACCTCTGCCTGGTAGTGCCTGTGCAAGCCCTGGCAGGCACAGGTCACATGTCTGTGTCCGGACACTGTGAACTGTAAAACCTCACCTGTACAGTCTGCAGCTGTCAATAATATCCCTGTGTAGGCCAGACACATGGCAGAACTGTGTGCATACATACACGCACACACTGGAAACATATGTAGGGCACCGCAACACACACATGCATAACATCCACACACGCCCAATTAGATCAAAGGCCCAAACCCACACACATGATGTCATCCATTGGTGCAGCCTAGGCCTCTGGCAAACATTAACACCCTGTGCATAAGATGATGCCTGTGCCACATTCGTGACATCCACACCATCGGTGCGGGGACATGCTCATATGGTCTGATGCACAGGGTGAACAGACTAGGAAGATAAGTGTAGTTTACAGTTGTTGAGGACTGCTGACAGGCAGCAGATATACCATGTAGTACAGGTGTACAATACTGTTAACAATATGTGTCTTGTGTAACAACAGTAACTGCATGTTGGTCACGATGTTCTGCTGTCCTCCTTCAGGTCTAAATGCACGTGCTGGTGGATGTCAGTGTTTGCAGTTAGTGTCTCATATGTCAATGTGGACTACTCACAGGTATGTATGAATATACCAGCATGCACCGTGTAGCTGCCACATACCAGTGAGAATGTCCCACATTACAAACATGTCTAGCAATCCAAGAGCATGATAGCTGTGTATTAAGCTGCTGTGGCCACAGATGTGACATCCATAAAGGGTGACATCACAGGTACAGTTACATGGAGTGGTGAGGTAAGAGAGTGGTCTAGCTGATTACAAGGGTAGAGGCCAGTGGTAAGTGTGATGCCTCATTGGGAATCAGTAATACACGTTCCCATGTCAGGATGCCAACACACAACTGCACCCACACAGTCAGGTATTGACACACATGTATTCAGTGACACGGTAACACACCCACACACTCACAGATTCACCGACACAGTAACATACACTCGCACACAGTTGCTACTGGTGAGGTGAGGACCCCTGCCTATGTGCAAATCATCATTACAGTACTGTGCACCTACATGACGCACCACAGAGACTACACATGTACAGTTAGTCAATACAGCCTAAGATCGGGGACATCAACACGGATAGTAGAATGCATCCCCTGGATGGTGGGAGGGTTCTTATCAGTTCAGTATGGTAACATACATCCTCACCCCAGGGACCAGTCAGCCCTACATACACACACTGTGGCATTCAGTATTTAATACACCTATGTTGTGCACATACAGATACCTCACATGTGTGAGATACACGCCCCTGCCTATGTCCTGCTTTCTACATTGCAGTCTGTACAGATGTGTACACTAGTGTACAGGAGAGTGAGTAGCAATTGAGATGTATTCCCCACAATTTGTGACATATATGGGCACACATGCAACCACACAAGCCAGTACTGTGAATCTCAGACCTGCCTAGCTCATGTTATGTATGTCAGATGTACAGCAGTATTGCACGTGTTACAAACTGAACTGACACTTCCTGTAGCAACAGTGCTGATATATGCACATGGGACGTCTTAACTATTAACAGGTGTCAAGTGATTTACCTTCGCTGTCACCCTGACCGCTGTCTTAGTTGTGTGTTATGTCCTTCAATTAACGAAACCATTGCTTACCGGTTACACAGGGTATTCTAGGACCACTTGTGACACACCTGTGAGCTGTCCACAGCAAACATCCATCTGTAAAGATGCCCCATCACTTAGTTATTTCCACACATCTGTCCATACCTGAGGTACATCTTTCTGTACATTCAGCATACCACCATATTCAGTTGGCAATGTTGAGGCTGCATTGCAACTACATGATGTACTAGGATACACGTCACCTGCATACATCAGCAACTGCACACGCATGTTATCTGAATGCACAACACTATGTGTACAGGTGTGAAGGTCCTGCAATCCTGACATTTGGGCATGTTTGTAGGCATTGCAATTGGTGGACATGTGTAATGACATACATGACACATGGACTGTTGTATGATATGATGGATGTAATGGGTGACCAGTCAGAGGGAATGCTACCTCTGTCAACATTGATATCACACCTTAAGTACTGTTAGCATTCAGCAGCCATGGACCTACATTCCATGTGCATGTGTGTAATGGCTGCAGCCACCTGCTTGCACAAAAGACAACAACAGCTATGCTATTTACATGTATGTTATGTGTGTTTGTGTGTGTGTGTGTGTGTGTGTGTGTGTGTGTGTGTGTGTGTGTGTGTGTGTGTGTGCGTGTGTGTGTGGCATGTACATACCCAGGGCAGGTACATGTATGTCATATCCATACATAATGGTGTGTACTTGTGTACAGCAACAGTCATCTGCCCATGGTGGAAAGTACCGAGGGCCTCTGGTATGTGTACAGCTGACCTGGTCACAGACAGTGGTATCATTGCATTGCATAACACATGATGCAACTGTGTCAGTACATGTGTACTCTCTACAGTTGATGTAGAGCTTAGTACAGTACACAGGTCAAGGGTCACATAGTGGTGTACTCTTCTATGTCATACAACATGTATGGATGCATGTTGGTGGTCCGAGGGCATGGTGGTGTCTGAGCTTTACATCCTAGAATGCAGCATGTGACACTGTGTCCTGCACATGACTCATCTGTGATGCCTTTCATGGGGGGAGCAGTCAGTACATGTGAGTGGCCTTTATGTAAGTGGGTACACCACCTGGAGCGGTCCGTACCTGTGTTATGGCCCACATGTCTGGTTCTGAGTATATGGTGGTAGTGCTAGGTTCTGAGGTATATGGTGGTAGTGCTATTGTGCACTGCAGAGCCATCAGCCAGGTGTTCCTCACTGCACAGATGTCAGTACTCCCCATTGGTGGATCTACAGTGACCAGCTATGAATATGGACGCTACACATCTAGCACTGGTTAGCATAAGAAAACAATGCAGTTGTCCTGTAGGTGTATGGGAGTTAACCTGTGTTTAGGACATTTGCCTTGGAATGGCACTGTGTGGGCAGATGCGACTTGGGTAATATCCCCACTCCCTTGAATCATGGATGCATGTGATATGTGACAAAGGCCTTCCTACTGTCAGCCATGTCATCCCAGAATGACAGCAGATGTTGTGTAAAAGACCAGTGTCAAATATATGTAGTGCAGCGTTCCTGCTAACAATGACAACTACTAACACCAGAGCCCATTACAATGTGTTCTTTACATCTACCTGTAATAGCATGGCCACTGTAGCCTTCCATGTTTAGCACCAGAGTGCATTTCAGTCAGCCCTGTGCTACTAGGAGTATGAGCATGCCCAGTATATCCCTGTGTAGATGGACACATAGTAGTGCATTCCGACCAGCCCTGTGCTACTAAGTGTGTGAGCATGCCCCCCTTGCTACTAAGTGTATGAGCATGCCCAGTATAGCCTTGTGTAGATGGACACATAGTGCATTCCGAACAGCCCTGTGCTAAGTGTGTGAGCATGCCCAGTGACACCTTGTGTCAGTTATGTGCCTCTGTGTATGGGCATGGCCATTGTAACCCTGTATAGTGGTAGTAGTCGTCCATTCCACAGATGGGCATACTCCAGGTCAGGATGGATTCCTACTTTAAACACACAGGTTCACAGGTATGTACATCTTAACTGCTAGCATCCCTGTTGATGTTCACATTCCCAGAAGGTCATAATGACAGCCTTGAAATGTGTAGTCTGTGTGGCGCGATTCGTAAGTATGTAGTATTGTAATAGTAATCTGTAAATAGGCAGGTGTTCCGTTCCCGCCACTGGTGTGTGTGTGTGTGTGTGTGTGTGTGTCTGTGTGTGTGTGTGTGTGTGTGTGTGTGTGTGTGTGTGTGTGTGTGTGTGTGTGTGTGTATGTCTGTCCCCATTTGCCAGAGGACTGTAAATTGCTTTTAGACTGCATACACTCCATACATTTCTTATAACCACCGTTAGCAAGGATGATGATGTCACCCATCTAGAAATACACCTCTGGGAGTGCCTTGTTCCAGTAATCCCAATAGCGCGTTCTGCAACTGTGTAATGCTGTAGTATAATAAAGTAGTTAAGTCGGTGTTCTAGTCCCACACTTGCCGTGTATGTGTGTTTGTGTGTGTGTGTGTGTGTGTGTGTGTGTGTGTGTGTGTGTGTGTGTGTGTGTGTGTGTGTGTGTGTGAGTGAGTGTGTCCCCGTTTGCCTGAGAACTGAGTAATGCTTTTATACTGCTCAAACTCCATATATTTCTTATACCCACCGTTAGCAAGGCCGATGATGTCACCCATTTACAAATACACCTCTCAGAGTGCTGTATCCCAGTAATCTCAGTAGCGCGTTCTGTAACTGCGTAATGCTGTAGTGTAGTAAAGTAGTTAGGTCAGTGTTCTCATCCCAGACATGCCAAGTGTGTGTATGTGTGTCTGCCTGTGTGAGACAAGTACAGTGCTTTGTAGTATTCGCTGTAACACGTGCCCTAAATGCATGTTGCTGCAGTGTGATATGGTAAGGGTTTGTATATGGGACATGGCAAGTGTGTGTTTATCTGTCAGAGGCTGTGTAGAGGTGGCCATGATTGTCTTACCATTGGACATGTTTGGGAGTGGGTTTTGTTGATTTCCTATATGGTAACTGTCTTATGACACATTGGCCACCTCACAAGGAGTATAGCTGTCAGTCAGCCACAGCACTGTGTTGGCAAGCCATACCCATACATCTGGCAAAAGGCCTGGTGAACTAAGTATGCAGCCAGGAGTACAGCTGTCAGCCACGGCACTGTGTTGGCAATCCATACCCATACATCTGGCAAAAGGCCTGGTGAACTAAGTATGCAGCCCTACTAGTACCCGGCATATGTCCCGCACCCATGTGCCATGCACATACAACCTTTCCTAGGATATCTCACTATGTTGCTAGTAACATGCACATTGAGGACAGATAGTAGGCATGGTGTGAATGCAGTGGCCTGCAGAGGACATGGCACCCTGTACAGTGGTACAATATGCACATATATGCGGACAATGTGCCTTCACTATGTTCTACACTGAATGCCTGCAACATATGCGGTGCCATCAAATGTGATCCACTAAGGCCAGATAATGCAGTACACATGTGCCCTGTATGGATTCATGCCATTGATGCCATGGAATACCTGTATCATACTATCCATGCAGGTGCAGGGCCGACCTGCTCACTATAAGCAGGTTTCACCACACCAGGCCAGTATTGGCATATCAGGGTATAACAGGTGGTGTACACTACATGTGTCTGCCAAACCAGGTACACCTGTACATGTCACTGTCCAGTATTGTGGGACATGCACATCTCAAGCAATGTCCATGTGAAGGACTATTAAACACAGACATGGCATGCATTGCAAAGCTATAGCCCTACACATTGGTAACCAGGATGTCAGGCCAGATAATACAGTACCCATCTGTGTGGGACATTGCAGACTCTATACCCCTGCACTGCACACCATTGTCGGGTGATGCGATGGCAAGGATCACCCCTCACCCAGACCTGTACAGCCATATTGCACAGCCAAACACTACAAACCCATGGAGCAATGCATACCTGCATGCCAGTACTGGCACCCTGTCTCTGCATGTGGGTTGTGATGCTCCCAACCACAGTCACTCCCAGTATAAACCTCATTGGAATACCAACAGTTGTCAAGCACTTTCACATGCCCTAGCCCATAGAACCTCCAGATATCCCCTGTGGTGCATGTGGTCCTGTGCATTACTGCAGTGTGGCAAACTAAGTAGTTACGTTGTGTATTTGTGGCCCTGGAAAAGGTGTCAATGCATGTCCATTAGAGAGTGTGGTTGTGGTGACAATGGCATCCTTTCACATGGACTGACGTGTGCGACACCTAATGTATGTCTACTATATCTGTTGCAGATGGCACTCACTCACCTACACACATGTTCTTACAGTACAGCAACATGTCATCTTTGTGGCACATGTAGTAACGTCATGCACATGTAATAGTAATGAGTAGTCAGGGATTTTGCCCCTGTACTATTCGGCGTGTGGTAGATGATGCTTATGGTTAAGTCTCCAAGCCCTTTCCTGGTGTACATTGCCTGTCCCGCACACACACTCTCTGGTGGATGTGAAGGTGTATGCCTGCACAGCAGCAGCATGTGTATTGTAAGAGATGGAAATGGTCAGGTGATGGCCTCTGCACCTATTGCAGTCCTCCTCTAGCTGATTGCATGTGGTACAGCTGTGATGGTGTTCCCATAGCCATTCGCATGATAAACATAGTACACTATGTAGGGAAACATGGCATTATCTGGCCATGACAGTCGCTGTGAGTGGTACCTGGATGTGGTGTTTTGACATGGCATCGTAGATGATATCTGGATGTACCTCAATCTTTTTCCACAGTGGAAAATAGCCTAAAGACAGGAAGGTGATGTGCCACACAACTACAGCATGTAAGTGTAGCTATGCTGCATTGAGACTGCTGCCTGTTTAACATGTGTGTGGTAATGGCTATTCTGCATGTTATAATACAGACATGACAGTACTCTGTTCATGAGAGACCCCCATCTGTAGGCCCATATATAAACTGGTCAGTGTGTGCAACCATTTGTTTCCTGTGTTACACACTGAATATACTTCTGTGCACAACAGAAGCATGGTGTGAGGATTGCAGATAGTACATGATGATAGGGGTATGTTACTGCCATCGCATCCCTGACTGGACATGTGTCACATGAGACAGTGGTATGACTGACACTGTGTGGGATTCCCAGTAACAAGCCAATGATGGACAACTGTTCATAGCTGCGGTCACACTTCTACTACACATTGTACAGTTGGCATGCAGTATATGTGCATGTGTTGTGCTCCCTCTACAAATGTATACAATCTGTTGTGTTCGGTTGCTGGTGATATCTATGCATACTGTCATAGGTAATCCTGTATGCTGTTGTCTATCACTAAGCCATATGTGGGTTTAAAACACAACACCATAGGCTGAATTGGTTGAGAGTTCCCGGCAGAACCTCCTGTCTCACTTCAGCTGACCATGGCACTGGGCACTAGCACATCTGGGGCCCTACCATAGACATCAACCTCTGTTGGCTCTGCACCACCTTCTGGTGGTACCACCACTAAGGATGGAGCATGTCCCCTTTGGGAGCGGGACCAGACAGGTACACATCTGCTGTTGTGCGGTCCGGGACATGTTGCGTCAGTGGCTCCCTAAGGGGTTACAAAGCTAGATACACCAGTTCAAGGGTGGAGTGTCACATTTACAGGGTGATGCTGCCCCACCTGGACAGCCCCTGGCACTGCCTCCTTTGCAGCTGTGTAGGTGCAGTGGCAGTTGCCCATGGCTGGGGACCTCTGTCCCACTGTTCCCATGGGCTTTTGAATGCCGAAGACCCATCCCCATCCAGGGTGTATCCCCCTCACATGTGTCATATACCAACCATGTATGCTGTCTTTTCTGTGCTCCTATCCTCCACGGCCATACCTACACTCCTTCCCCAACATCTAAGCCTCACCTATGGACACATAAGGCCATTCAGCTCCTAGAACACCATCTGCCCTATACATAGCTGTCCATTACACACATGTGCCCACTGGACACATGAAACTCTTATAATATGCATTATAACATACTACTGTTATCCTCACCCCTGTCCATCAGGTGCACGATCCTGGTATGCACATCACTCCTACATGGTCCAGGTACATGTGAGGAGGACAACCCCATTGTACACAAAACACTACCAATCCCTCTATGGTTACCCCATTTACCTTTATCATGATGATGATGTTGCACACAGCACCTTGCAAGAGTACTTTTCACACATAATGATTGAACAGGTACTGTTGTATTAATGTACATTACATGCACAGAGTGATGTATACGGCCACTGTATAACTAATTGCGTGTATGACTGACACATGTCTGTCTTAGGGAGTCTTGTGATCACATAGAGCAACACCACTACATAATACAAGTGTCGCTGGTGTTTCCCATTTCATTCGTTTGTAATGCTTTGTTGCCACATACATCTGTGCCTGATACATCTCTATATATGTATGTACCTATATGCTGGACATAAACACTCACATGTACATCTACATGATGGGATACATTCCTATACTATTGAATGACTGCACTATATGATATGTTTGTGGTACATTTAAGGACGTTTAGTTGGTTGCAGGGCAGAACAAGCCCATTGGATACAGTGGGAGTAAGGCACATTAAAGCAATTGGGAGTGGGTGTGCGTGGGTTGCACAGTGTCAGGCACTGCTGACCTCTGGTTACAGCCTCATATGCTCGGTTAGTCTCTACATTGCTTAACCGGTGCAATACTCGCATACTGGTAGCCAAACACGCTTAGACCTGCTCGTTCCCACACTTGCTAATGCACCAACATTGGTGCTTGCATCTGTCACTCACACCCCTGGGTGTGAGCGAGGACCACAATATTACCTTGTGATGCCTATTACATCAGACTACATGACTACAGTATCGGGATTGGCTGCCCATTAGGCGACGGCATCATGTTCGACTGTACGGAATCAGTGGCCTGTCCAGTGGCACATTCATATATGTGTGTACCTCATGCAATGTGCTCCCACCTTGTGATGCCTATTACATCGGAATACATGAATACTGTATCGGGAATGGCTTCCTATTAGGCGACGGCATGGTGTTCGACTGTACAAAATTAGCAGCCTGTCCGGTGAATCATTCATATTTGTGTGTTCCTCTTACTATCTGCTCCCGCCTTGTGATGCCTATCACATTGGACTACATGACTACAGTCATAGCCGGCCTTAGGCATAGGCCAACTAAGAAGCCGCCTAGGGCACCGCTTTAGTGGGGGCACTTTACCAGTATTTATTTGGTAGAGGTAGACCAGGATGGGGGCACTGGGTGGTGTGGGTGGGGGATGCCATTGTGCCCTCTGCCTAGGGTGCCAGTTGACCTAAGGCTGGTCCTGACTACAGTATCGGGAATGGCTGCCCATTAGGCAACGGCATGGCATTTGACTGTACAGCATCAGCAGCCTGTCCAGTGAATTAATCATATCTGTGTGTTCCGCATACACTCTGCTCCCATCTGGCTGATACATGGGAACCGAGAATCTGCAATACAGACATGTAGTTGGGTTGTGGGAGCCACATCCATCAGACGAGTCATGGTACCGCATACCTTTTATAGGTTTGCCACCTTTTCAATTGGCCAAGGTGGGACTTTAGGGTTACCACCTATCCCACTTTGCGAGGGACACTGCAAAAATAATCAAGACATAGCAAATGTCCCGATTACAGGACATTATTATATTCTACATTTCATTAATAATTGCATAAAACAGTTATTTTATATATGACACTTCCATATGTTATGTGAAGTAGCATAAGCAATTCAGTTGCAACTAGATTAAGCTTTTATTTGTGCAAATAAGTATAATCCTGTACTATGCACGGCTGTAGGTATGTTTTGTCCTGGAATGTCTGACATTTCTACAGAAAATGTCCCACTCTGGCCATTTGGAAAGGTGGCAACCCTATAGGACCTGTATGTAGAGACGTCAGACATTGCAGTGCAACACATCCACAGCCAGTAGAAAGGGGAGTACTTCACTGTTTTGCCTAAATAAAAGGTTACTCTTGTAGCAATATAGTTGCTTATACTGTTACCTATAACATTTAGGTGTTTCAGGTGAACATAACTGTTTTATGCAACTACTACAGACAATATAGGTAATCTTTGGCCTAAATCACAGGACATTTGCCATAATTACAGTTATTTTGTAAGACACAACTGCCCAAAGGGGAGTGTCCCTCGCAAAGGTGGACAGGTGGTAACCCCAACCCTATTATTCTATCAACTTTCTAAGTTAGTAGGTGGAACATGCGCTTTCTCTCACTATCAGACCTCTCATATGAATGGGGAAGAATGAACACTGAATCAGGGACAGTACATAACGACCTCAGGGACACATTTAGAAGGTTGGTGCTATTAACCTGACACACTGATGGACACAGAGCACATATGTATTCATACACATTGTCTGAGGTACATGCTGTTTATGACTCTTACATGTTGTCATTATTCATTACGTGTATTCTGCCACCTTCCCTCCTAATATCAGTAGTTCTAGGAGGGTTTAGTTGGGACTGTTAGATTCTGATTTGTAATCACGGACTTCCCTGGTAATCGGGGACAGTTCAATGATAAGATCCCTATGTGTTCCCCCAATGGTTTACAGACTGTCCAGTAGATGTGCTCTTAAGGTTTGGGAAGTATGGGCATCTGCTATACCAACATCGGAATATTACTTACACCCACAGGGCAGTCCTAATACATGTCTGCCAGCAAACACCTGCACACCTAGCCCCATAATCGCATACCCATAGTTCCCCCACCTGCCACTACTCTACAGCACTCATCCTTACTGTGGGTGCAGGTGGACGCAGGTGGGATATGAACACACAACTACACACTGCCCACTCTCCCCGTGTCGGGACACGTCGTGCATTATGTCAACCCATGTGTTATCAGGCTTACACAACCTACTGTTCCATGTACAGCTTCATCCTGGTCATAATAGTGTTACCCCATTGGTTGGAATGTGCAAATTTTTGGTGTCCCACAAGGGATGTCTTTGTCCATGTTTAAAGTGTAGACCTTGTAGATCTCTCCCATTGGTAGTTTCCTGCCAGTGGTCTGGGAAGCAGTGTTGTATTTACCTTTATTGCATGTCTGTATGTCTCACCGGCCTAGCTGGGGGGGTGGGTGGGTGGGAGGTAGTCGTTTGTTAACTGGACCTCCCACCAACATATGTGTGTTTATATATATGTACATCAGTGTGTCAATACATTTCCCACTCATACACACTTACACATGCGTAATGGTGCTTATATGCTTCACCAGCATACTAGTGCCTTATTCATTATAACACAGACACTTCACTCCAGTCATCTTGTAATCAGTATATAGCACGTTATACAGCGGACAGATGTCGCTATATGTTCATGTACAGATTACCGATGGTAATTGGAATGTGATAGTGCGATTTGACCTGTCCCTCTTCTGCACAGCCTATTATTCCATCTACTGTCGATGTTTGTATGGACACATTCCTATTATTTATGTCAACAAATGGAATGCATGTGTTGCAGAATTTGTACTTCAACATATATTGTTGTCTGCATGTGAGTATGCATATCTACCTATTACAACCTAGCTGACCTCTATGGGCAGTCCATTAGAACCGGCCCATCCAACCCTGGCACGCCTGGGTCCATAATTGCATACCCATAGTTCCTCCACCCCACCCATGTTAAATTTACTTGCGTAACATCCATTACCCACTTGTTATCGCAGTCATGACACACCTTTACACACTGCCCTCTTCAGAGCTTTTGGGGCCCTACACACATTTTGTCCCGCCTAGTGTATTCACAGGGTCTCACGCCGTGTATATTTGCACATACATGTGTTTTCTGGGATTATGGACTCCGGCCATTTGTGCTTCCCAA